>NW_024704746.1:63741502-63937804 GCF_018977255.1 Callorhinchus milii | reverse complement strand
GGTGGGAGTGCTACCATTGAGCAGGAAACTGCAAGACTAAACTGGAACATTTTGAAAGAGCGAAAGGGGAAAAAAAAACACATTTGCTGATTAATGGTTACATTTCCAGGATATAAAACTTTGAAAATGCTTCAGGAGCGTAGCTGACAGACAGTCAGTGACCACCATTATACCCAAGGACATTATTGGAAGAATACACAGCAAGGAATTCAACAAATTCATGCTTTTATTATTACAAAAAAAGCCAATTTAAAATAAAATCTAGATTTTACAAAAGAAAATAATAATCTGATTTTTTAGAAAGGTTCATTTAAGTGGCATGCATTAATATCGGTGCACACAATTTAGCTATTGTCATCAATTACTTCAATGGAGGTTCATCAAGAGGAATGGATTGATTGGAGTTAAGTCACTGATATTTTTATCCAGAACAAGAATCCTATTAATACAAAGCTATTATCCCTCATACACACTGTTGCTGAATGCCAAAACACTTCAATAGTCATCACTGAAATTCTGACAAGTCAGTCAATAATCCGTGATCAATGATGGTTTCACAACAGGAGCATGTGTTTGAAAATATATCACAAAGGGACAGGAGATCTCAGGCCTAAAGCATACATCTCTTTGCAGAGTCTTAGGCACTGATCAACATGCACCTGTTCATGGTTAATGTCTTCAATTAAATAGATTCCTAATCCTTCTGAGTACAGTACTTACAAGTCACCAGTGATTATCATTAAATGAGCAATTTCCTGAAAATTACATAAAATCCAGAGCCAATTCAACTAGAAGACCCAACAACTATTCCATTGGAAATACTAGAAGCAGGTGCAGTGTAGATCTTCTGCTGCTCCCAAAGACTGCTGTCTCCTTTCAAATTGCAAGAAGTTCATTCCTATATGGTGTGTCAAGTTTCAAGGAAGCTCTCAAGTGTTTACTTTGCACAGAATAGAGAAATAAGACCCTGAAGCAAGTAAAATAACTTCCCGGTGGTGGGTGGGGGTGGGAAAGGGAGGGAAGAAAAGATGTGATGTGTAACTGGTTACATTCCAACTCTAATACACGCGCACAACTTAGAAAGGCCACATGCATACAGACAGCTTCTTTAGATGTGAACATTGCCCACATTCCATTACAAAACACTTCCTACATCAAATATGTCTGAGCCAATCCCTCTGACACAGTTCTCAGTTGGTGTGCTTCATTTAGTGGATGCTTAGGAAAAAGCGTTCAGGCTTTACGTAGCACACCAACCACCATAGTATTGTTACAGCAAAGTGGGAGAGAAAGTACGACTTTAGACTTCAAAGACAAATGGTGGGTGAACATAATAGCTTACTATTGATCAGGATGAAAATCAGGAAATGGTTTCAATTCAAGAATAAAGAGCACTTGCAGAAATGTTTCAAAAAGAACAAAAAAGGCAATTTAGGAATTTCCAAATCGGAATCACAGAAGAGGAAGCAACAGACAGAGCTAAACAGAGCACTGTATCCCACAAAAAGACTAGTCAATACAAAACAGTACATTCTTGACTTGGTGATAACACCCTCCCAACACAAATGCACTGAAATAAGCAAGGCTCAGTGGATGCTGTGCAAACAGATACCAGCATTATTGCAAATAAATCTCCAGATTATTGCTACAATTAGTGTTCATTAACATAGTTCTTCTACAAATCCAAGTGACACAAACACCCCAAACAATTTGGTAAAGAAGATAACACTGCACTGTAAAGATAAAATGGTGGTGTCTGAGTGTCGGGTGGAGAAGAAAAAAGGCTGAGGAGAAAGAAAAATCAATATCTGAAGCTGTATGAAAAAAACTTGTGTACATTTTTAGATCAAAATAATAAAGCAATGTTGCTATAGAAATTGATTCCTCTCTCTCTTTCTGTTCCCTGTTTCTAAGAACAGGAATTGGCAAACAAGCACATTTTTAAAAAATAAATGATCACAGTGGACAAATGGATAAATTATAGATAACTGGAGCTTACCTTTGTCCAGATTTCATTTAAATCACTTGCCTCCATAATCATCAGAGTTGCAATGAATAGTGAAAGGTATTTACGGTTCTACTCTCACTCAGGACTTGGGTTCAAGCTGGCAAAATCCCAGCAGCTTTTGCCCATTAACATAAAATTTGCTTGTAATGCAGCAGGTAGAACTTGACAGAGTGGGAATGCAATCTAAGGCAGTAAGATTAAAATCTCTGAATATTCTTTACACGCTTTGTGACACTGAATTTTTTTAAAAATGAAAAGTAAATTTCACTGAACGGTACACGATAGAGGATAGAATTGGGCTTTTCTTGGATTCATAAAACATACTGTGATTTGAAACAGACTGCGTTTAAGGCAAACACTTGCTGTGTTTTTGGACTTTTTAAAACAAAAAAGAAAAACAGCATTGACCAAAGAGACAGCAATTTGACATTTCAAAATTGAACCTATCCCACAGAGGCACACGTTTAGAGTACTCCATTGTTTTTAATTGAAGAATTTAGAAAATAATTCTGAATTGCAAAGTGGGGGCATGTACACGAATGAAATTCAAACGCCACACTTGGCATATTGTTGGGGGGGGGGGGGGGGGGCAGTGGAAAGGGAAGACAGGGAGGAGGGTCAGTCTGCTTCATGTCATACGACAAAGTAACTAGACGTTTTTCAAAAATAAAGAGCGTTTAAAAATAATTGAGGGATCCAACACTTATGGCAGATAAGGCCTTGATCAGGAGAATTCTTCCCAGCAGCTTCCTCCAACACTGCCCCATCACCATATTGCAGAGCGGTGCCCTCTCCATACTTCTATCTGAAACCGCGTAGCGCTCGTCACTTCAACCTCTCGATAAGTCCTTGTGTAAGTCCGAGATTTAGCAACTGGATTGTGGAGAATTGTGTTAGTTGAGGGAAGCTCTTTAGTAGTTTCTCCCAGCAGAGTTCAAACAAGCTGGGTACCACAAGCCAGATTTTATAGAGTGAATCAGTCCGTTTGTTCTCATGGATATTTACTACCCCACCATGCACGTACATACAGCCAGCCTGCAGAGAAGAAACACAGTCGCTTAGTCTATATAAAAATAATACTTGCATGTGATATAGCGCCCACGTGAAATTAAGAGTGAATAATTTGCTAACAAAATGTTATGGGACACGGTTACTTCCCAAGGAAAAACATTGGAAATCTGATGAAAGGTCACGTGGGAAACTGTAACCAATCTTTCACTTTCAGCTGTTGAATCTCCATCTATTTTTAAATTTTATACTATTTTTAAGTAAATATAATAAACCTTGCATTTGATTAAAGCTGATATTACGTTGTTGAGACATCTCAAAAGCGCTTCACAGAATATATTGTAAAGTGGATTGACTGTGTATTTTGTGGGTGAAACGCAGCAGCCAATTGCGAACAGTAGCGTTCCACAAACAATCGTGAATTGAGTGATCAAAAGTTTTGGGGGGGGGGGGGAGAGGGATTACTCCCTGAAAGGAATCTGCCAATTGACGAACAGCTGGGTTCCTACTTACTGTTAGGTAAACAGAGGATGTGGAGTAAGGAAACGTGCCTGACGTTCCCCTCACCCACCCCGCCCAGGAATCAAACTCGGGTCCTCTTGTTTACAATGCGAACGGCTAACCACTACATTAAACACTTTATACTACTGGCAGCTTTAATATCACAATGGAAAATTTGACTTTTCAAAATATAATAGTCCTTGAATTTGATATAGCGACTTATCACATCGTCTCAAATCGCTTCACCGGATATACTGTAAAGTGTAGTGACTGAGAAAATGGAAAGGAAGGAAGTGAATAAGCATTGCACAGGAAACTTTACCGGGGTGACTGCTGCACAGTGGAAGTAGGCTGGTTCTGGCATTTCTGCAGGGAGTTTCGTCCATTGGAAAGTCTGTAAACTGAGCTTCCAGAGGTCTCCAAGTATTAGTTCACCATTGTACCCACCGCATATATATACATCTGCAAAAATAATAATTTACAGGAGAACCTTAGATGTTTATTAGGAACTATTAAACTCTTAACAACCAGACATAGAATTTGTAAATGTGACTCCTGTTAGACAAATTCATTGATTGTTTGGAGGGGAAATGTTTTTCAATTTCTGTGCTCAAAGGTAAAATATAAAATGAGAATGGTGAAAAGTGGAAATATTACAAACAATAATCCTTGCATTTGATATAGCACCTTATCACGTCTTCGAGACGTTTAAAGTGCTTCACAGAATACACTGTAATGTGAATTGATTTTCGTTGGACGAAAATGAAGTCTTCAACAATACATACAGAAACCAAAGCTGAATAAAGCCACCCTCCTCCATCCCAACAATGTACCATGATCAATCCTCACTTCAGATGGTAACAACAGTACATTTCTATTTCTCATACTGGCCTTTCTGTGATCACAGAGTTCTGTGCTGTAGAAATAAACAATATAAAATCTTACCAATTGCAACTGTCAGCCTATGCTAGAGCTTTGCCAAGGTCCCAATGTGGAATCAACAGATAGCGTGGACACGGAGGCACATTCCATTTGTAACAAAAGTTATGCCTAAATCAGCAACATGAACATGTATACATGGACACCTCATTTACAATTGCCAGCTAAACAATCTTGCCAATAACTTGTACATACCATGTCCTATTTGTACACAGCTATGGCATCTCCTGGCTGCTGGAAAGCCTATAGTAAAACAAAACAGACCACAACAAGTGAATATAGAGAAACATTAGATTAGATTCTCAACTGGTATTTTTGGCAAGCGAGAATAGAATAATAACAATAACACTTATATTTGATATAGCACCTAATCACGTCATTGAGACATCTCAAAGCGCTTCATAGAACATATTGTAAAGTGGATTGACTATATTTTATGAACAAAACGCGGTAGCCAATTGCGCACAGCAGTGTCCCACAAACAGTCATGGATTAATCACACATGCTTGCTACTTCTACACTCATTTTAAAGAATCAAGAAATAATCTGTATTGAAATTCACAATGCTGTTGAATACAATATATTGAACACACTCAATGCAATAAATAGCACCCAACATTTAAACAGTTAAAAAAAAAGGGAAACATATCTTGGAAAAATAAAATTGCTAACTGGCAAACTAATAATTAATCCGAGTTTCTCTTCTTAAAGAATACCACTATGGGCATTAATATTCACCCAGGTTCACAATTAAAACAAAATGATTTTCATTCAGAATGTCCTTGTACGTACAACATTAAGTGTGCTAAAAAATCAAATGGGTTTAAAGTTAAGGAGAGAAAAAAGAAATTCTCTCACGTTATGTTGTAAGGTGCAATACGTTTTCTTCTCCTGCTTCTTTACAAAAGATCCCCAAATAACAATCCCCAAATTTGTGGAGTCCTGTAGCTCAGCGGTTAGAGCACTCGCTTTGCAAGTGAGAGACCTGAGTTCAATTCCAGGCAGAGGGCGAAACCTCGGGCAAGTTTCCTTACTCCACACAGAGCCTAAAAATAATCCCTCCAAAACCAAAACAATAATAAATTGGTCATTTTCAATCTACGACTGTTTGTGGGACACTGCTGCGCGCAATTGGCTGTCGTGTTCGCCCACAAATATACAGTCAATTCACTTTACAGTGTGTTCTGTGAAGCGCTTTGGGACGTCCTCCCGACGTGAAAAGCGCTATGTCAAATGCGAGGATTATTATTATAACAAGAGCAATTAGATTCCTTTAACTGTGAAAGATGTAAGGATATTGGGGGGGGGGGGGTGATTACATAACTTGTGAGGAAAATGAATTTTTTTTGCGGGGGAAACCAAACTTGATTTAGTTAACATCTAGCTTTTAATCTCAAAGCATTGAGAATGCTATATTTTTAAGCACTTTGCAACATCCTCTGGATGTGTAAGGCGCTATGTAAGGTAGATTGTATTGTTTTGTGTATATATTTGGATAGCCTTTAGAAACAAACACGGTTGTGTAGTGGTACGTTTAGCACAGTGACTCTCTGTCCAGCATTGAAAGTGCAGTAAACCCATTGTATGCACAAATACACAAAATAATAATAATAATTATTTCATTTAATACAACGCCTTATCAACCCATTGATACATCTCAAAGTGCTTCACAGAATGTATTGTCAATTGAATTGACTGTATATTTGTGGGCGTAAATGGGACTATTATAAGAGTTGTGTAAATACCATGTGTAAAATTTTTTTTAGAAAACTATGTAATTAACACATGAAAGATTACAGATCATACATAATAAACATCTGCATTGAATAACAGATTTCCCCCGTAGCCAGTGTGCTTAAATTACTCTGCAGGTGGTTCCTCACCCTCCTGCGTTTGTAGCCATTATTACTTTTAACAAACAAAACCTTGATTACATGTTGAAGGCAGAATAGCATCGTTTCTCTTCCTCTTAGATTTTGAGCTGAAGCTGAAAGTTCTGAGCCCCAGCCTTACCTTTTCTCTCATGTGGTTTGGTTTGTATTTCCTCCCATGTATTTGTCTCTAAGTAATACATGTATCTGGAAAAACAAACAACAAGCTTGGGTTTTGAATCTTTAAAAAGAATGTTAACTTTACACTCTAATTCCTCTCCCCACCTGCACAACATTATAGCGCACTACAACCTGAAGAATTCCAGTCACATTCTTAAGCAGGTCTTCAAAGGAACGCTCCATGTAATGCTGCGACTTTTTACTTGGGATCCACATGGAAGTCATTCCACTAGCTTATGTTTACAAGCTAACTGTATAATTATTTAATACATTTATAGGTGGTCCCCACCTTATCTAATGGATAAGCTCTCCAGGACGTTCCACCTCCTAATATGTATATCCTCTGTCCATCGTGAGCTATTTCATGTCGATACCTGAAAGCACAAGAAAACCCCATTGGAAATTATCCTTTTGGCCTGCACTTCATTGACGTTACATATCTGCAGTACAGTACATTCCAGGATCCATTTAAGGATTCTCCAAACAGAATGTAACAGCAGATAGAATGTGACTACTCTCTTCTTCCTTCCAAATCCAGCATAAGCAATTGAAATTATCTACTCATATTCGAAGGCCAAGTAATTATTTATGAAAACTACAAAAGCAACAGACAAAACAAGCCACAGGCTGAATCGGCGTGGACTTTCACCTGGTGTAACGCATGGTTCAGAGTCTATCAGAAGAATGAGATAAATTGCCCTTGTCCTACCTCCACACAACTGATAAAATTGTTTACATAAATCCTACTGAATTGAGGTTGCGAGTGGTTTTTATTTTAAATCTGTCTCATAAAGCTGTAAACTCATGCTGGGATACGATTCTACAGAATCCTACCACCTCTCTCAAGTAACCATTCATATTCACAAACCTAGTGACTTCCAGTAGACTACTGAACAATGGGCAACAACTCCAACAACTCACCTCGGGCCAAAAGAGATAATGTGGACACTAGTGTAGAGATGATTTTCTGCTCCAAAAATAATCAACATTAAAATTCATTTGACTTTAAGTACAGGTAAAGACAAGGCAAACATGTCCAAAGCTAATGGATCAAAAGCTAAGCTTGTATCGATTATCGCTCACCTTTCTTCTGGCAAATCGTTAGGAGGATTATTTGGTTTGAGTTGTATCCATTCACGCGCCGTAAGGTCTAATCGGTGCAAGTCGGTGTTGTAAACATAACCAGTCGTCCCGCCAAATATGTACAGGTAGCCGTTTATAATCACCATAGCCTGCATCAATTAAAATAAACATTTTCACAGATGAAGGATTGTAACATTGCCGATTTTCTTCCCTCCTCACCTGAAGGCAAAGCTCAACTCTTTCCTTCAACTAAGTGCAAGGCTCCATGTAAACAGAATGCCCTACTGGACCATGGTTAATGGCCATTCTTCTTGACAGCAAATGCAGGTAGATTATTCAATTGCAGGAGAGGAGGAGAAGGGACATTATAAACAAGCCGTGTCCTGCCTAACCAGATATCCACACATGCAGGTAAGCAAATTACTGGATATTGTTCAATCTGCCTCTATATCACTCTCTACTAAGAAGAACCACTAAAAAAAACTATAACCAAATGTAACTGTGGCAAGTGCCTACAGTCAAAATGAGCAATACATTTGAAACACTCTTCCTCAATCCCTCCGCCTTATCCGCTCCCTCCCCACTTTCAAACCCCGCTTAAAGACCTTTCTTGTTGACTGCTTACAGTCACCTGCCCCCCCTCCCTCTTCCCCTTGGCTCGTTGTCAGACTCCGCCACTGTGAAGCGCTCTGAAACGTTACCCTGCGTACCCTATAAATGCAAATCGTTGCTGTACATCGGAAAACCCATCCAAAAAAAAAAATCCATTCAGCTTTCGTTGATAAGAATTCATCCACTGGGCATTGAGCATGACTGACCTGTCCATATATGCGGTTTGGTTTCTTCCCTCGACAGTTGAGCAGAGCCCATCGCTTGTATTTAACATTGCACACATGGACATCGTTCCCACTGCTCTCACCAAAGGGAACTCCGGTTCCACCAAACACCAGCAAGTTATTACCATGCAAAACAACTGTAAGACAAGGGAATTGTCTTAATTCTTAACGTTCAATTGTTGTAGCAATCTAAATAAAATTCAGGCAAGCTCCGAATGACAGAGGTGAGGGTAACGTTTTCTGTTAGGTAAAGGAATCAAGAAGTGTGGGGCAAGGTGGGTAATTGGAGTTGAGGTACAGGTCAGTTTTGATCTTACAGAATGGTGGCACAAGCTCAAGCAGCTGAATAGCCTGCTCCAGTATATATAATACATATATCTGTCTGGGTTAGATAATTACCTAGATGAAAAATGTTCGTGCGGTAACCTATTGCTCGACTCCGAATATCGCTCCAGTAGTTAATACTTCACTAACAACATTAGTCACAATTTGATGTTCTTTATAAAAAAAATTGTATTTGACATCTTGTGTGGAAACACCTCTAAGCACTTCACACAATGGGTAATTCTACCATGAAGTGGATATATAGACAAATGCGACAGCTAATCTACACCAGCAAACTTCTATAAATAGCAAGAAAACAAATGAACCGTTAATCTATTGAATGTTTTTCTTGCTGAATTTAGATAAGGGAGAGTTCTCTGCCCTTCAAAAGTGTGCCATGGTAACAAATACTCACCTGAAACAACAAATTATCCAGGATCTCAGTTCAAGGTCTCGCACCCAACAAAGGATTATTCACTCAGTACTGCGCTTTTTGGAGGGTCAGCTGGGTGTCTTGACACACAGCAGAAACCCATCACCGTGCTTAAGAGTCTCCAAACCAAACTGAGAATTCCATGCATCCCACCTACACGTGGAAATCCCAGAGATAGATTGCTGGAACGGAATGTGCGCTCTCTCCCTGGAGGGATGCATCCTGCTGACCAAATTCCAGAAAGCGCAGGTTGGCAAGAGCCAAGGCTTGGGGGATCCCGGAGTATGCATTGGAGTCTAACCAGCTATTGCCACTAAATTAAATATTGCTCTAAATTTTTTTTATCAACAACAAAACCCTTCAAGGATTATAGTCAAATGTTACCTGACATGGATGCTAGCTCCCTGGGCATGAAGCCTTCTGTCCCCATCTGTTGCCATGTACCAGAGGCAAAATGATACTGCCAGAGCTCACGGAAAAGTGGGTAATCTTCATTCTCGGGTCCTCCTGACTCCTCATAGTCAGGATTATAGCCTCCAAATACATAGAGATTCGCATTATCTGCAACGCACCGATGACCACTTCGTGCAGGTGGAACTATGTGACCTTGAAGAGGAAAGGAAAGAAAAATGTAATCTATACTAGCCATCTTCTAATAATAGTCATAATAATAATAAACCTTGCATCTGATAAAGGGCCTTATCACATTGGTGAGACGTCTCAGAGCTTCACAGAATATATTGTAAAGTGAATTGACTGTATATTTTGTGGGTAAAAAGCAGCAGCCAATTACACAATGCAGTGTCCCACAAACAGTGGATTGAGTGAACAAATTATTATTTATTATATTTTTGAAGGGATTATTATCCCCAGAAAGCAATCTGCCAATCGACTAACAACCTGGCTCCTACTTACTGCTAGACATGTGGAGTAAAGAAACGTGCGTTTGGAGATGAGCGTGGAGAGGTGTGTGGAGTAAGGAAACGTGTGGAAGATTTCGCCCTGTCCGGGAATCGAACCCGGGTCCTCTCGCTTGCGAGGCGACTGCTCTAACCAAAACGCAACAGGACTCCACAAAATATCATAGTTATGATTTGAAGTAGGCAGGGGCAGATAGCTCCTTAAATCAGCGACCACAATTAAGCGTTCAGTAAAATCTCTTAAATCAATAGAAAGTCATCTTAATTTAGCAGCTTAGTGCATTTTTAAATCATAAGATGTGTTTTAAGACTAAGGCTACAGTGCCAACCAGTGTTGGTTGTAGTGAGAAAAACACAATGTACTTTGGTGAGCAAACACTGCGCACATTTTAATTTGCAGAAATGGTAACAGGAATTCTAAGCTGCCACATTATTTTTTTTAAAAAACACACAAAACCTTATAAGCAGTCTGGATAAAGTAAACCCGTTCTGTTACCCCAATCCAACCAACAATAAACTTGCAGACATTTCAACTTCTACTCTTCTTAGGTGAAGAGCACAGGGAATTCAAAAGAGCAAAAGCTGGAAGGATACAGGAGAAAACGTTCAGATTTAACAGCCGATAAAGTTCACGGAATACATGCCTTGCATCACCCTTCACCTATCGATAGACCTGTGGATTTTAACAGTGCAGACCAAATCATACGGGAAAATTGGGAATACATTTTGCACACGACCCTACAATCCTATTGCCAACCATCAACTGCAATACGCTTGATTTCAAATGTTTTGTTATTATCCTAAATCGTTTTTTTTTTCTTCTTCCATGGCTCCACTTCACTAGAAACAGATGTTTTGCACTGCAGCGGTCACACTTTCTATCTTTGTCTAAAGTGCGAATTGTATCCCCAAAGACAGGCAAGGTCAAAAATGTAGACAAAATGAATCTTGCATCCCCCTCAGGCCTCATAGTTACCTATTTTGAGCTGTATAAATGCTGCAGCAAGCTACTCTTAATGCACTGCAATTCAAAGAAAAATCTACTGCCACAACAGACAAAAACATCATAATTCTTCAGAAAATGGAGGGTACAAAGGAAATGTACCTACTGAAAACAAACCAGCCTATTTAGGAAAGATAGCAAGGACGTATGCGCCGTTAGGATAGAAAATGAGACCTTAGAAATTAGCCTTAAGGCTAACTGATCAATATTAAACCTTTTTCTTCAAAATTGCTTAATGGAGTAACAGAAGGAATGCTAAGCTGCATTTCATTATTATGTACCTTCGGACTGCTCAAAGCATACATTTGCGATGGTCAGATTCTGATAAAGCCACCACTTGTAGTCCATAAAACCACAAACACGTACCAAGTCCATTAGCCTCAGTCGCCTGTGACGACACTTAAGAAACCCACTGATTAAATTTAAATTTGGCAGCTTCTCACAAATCATTGAACACCAGCATTGTTTAATGTACCGTGGACACAGCATTACAGGCAAAGAAGCTGAATTTAAAAAAAATTTTTTTTGTTCACGTCACCTGTGGTGACAGATAAGCCCACTTTAAGATTTGTGAAACTATACTTACAATGCGCTCTATGCTAAATTTAAAATGCTAAAATTACTCTCTAGGACAGATGTAGAGAAAAACAAAGAGTGTATAACAATTTTTTTTATCAATAATAATCTTTGCATTTCATATAGCACCTTATCACACTTCGAGACATCTCAAAGTGCTTCACAGAATATACTGTAAAGTGAACGGACTACATTTTGTGGGCGAAACACAGCAGCCAATTGCTCGTGGATGGAGTGACCAAATTATTATCATTTTTAAAACAAATTCTGAAGGGATTACTGCCACCAGAAAATTGATCTGCCAATTAACTAACAACCAGGTTCCTACTTACTGCTAGATAAACAGAGGCGTGTGGAGTAAGGAAACTTGCCCAGTGTTTCGCTCTGCCCGGGAATCGAACCTGCGTCCTCTCACTTGCAAGACAAGTGCTCTAACCACTAAACTACAGTTAAAAATAGTAATAACCTACCTACATGACTTGCAACACATGCACACAATTTGAATCCAATACTTCCTTTTAAAATGTTATTTCAAGCATTGAGAGGCAGCATCTAGAAAAATGTCATAATCCTCTCCCCACTTCCCACCTACACATACAGCTAATTGCATAATTAGTATCCATCAATGTTGTGCAATCTTACAGTTTGTGGTAATTTCCTAATGAATTAATGTGATGTGTTCTCTGCATATCTCTGGAAATTGTGCCTTAGCCTCCACTAAACGCTGCAAGAATCTGCTATGGTCTTGTCTCCATTCTTCATGTAAAACCGAGCAATTTAATATAAATAATACAACTCTACCTGTACTGTTTCTCCCAACAAAGATACAATCAATTCACTTTACAGTATATTCTGTGAAGCGTTTTGAGACGTCTCAAAGACTTGATAAGGCGCTATATTAAATGCAAGGATTATTATTATTACTACTACTAATGATTTTAATTTACATTAAATGTACTACTGTTTGGGCTACATATAAAATCGATAATGTTATCACCATAACCACTCTATGTGTTTGCTTATAAAATATAGTCACCACACTTTACACTATATCCTATAAAACACTTTGAAATGTCCTCCCGACATGAAAGGCACTATATCAAATGCAACGATTATTATAATTAATGACACCCATCATTTATTCATCACTAATTTTAAAATGCAATGCTGACAGGTTTCTTTACAACTCAGCAACACACAAGCAGTTTATAATCTGTTTATAATTAATCGATTATAAAGCACCTCATATTTGTCAGCAGAAATAAGCAGTGACAACCCATTAAGCAAGTAATTGACCTTGGAAGTCATTTAATTGTTCTAAATTGATCATCAAATCTACATGAGCAATAACAAAGCTACAAAGCACGATTAGAATTTCAATTATCTGACTGTTCCCCAATCCATCTAAAATTACATAAAGCTATAACAAGAGTAATAAGAGCAATTTGCATTTATATAGCGCCCATCACGTAGAATATTTGAGCGCTTTACAGAGACGGGCCAGACGCCAAGCAGGGGAGCGGGGAAGTGACCATAGGCACAGTCAAAGAGGTCGCTTTAAGCCACATTTAAGCCAGGACTCAGACAGACAGAGGAGTTGAAACAAAGGAGCAGAGGGAGGTTTCTGCATATATTAGTGGTGTAAAATATGAAGACTTGGCAAGTACTTGACTGCAACGTCTTGGCACTTGTGATATGAATCTTTGGCACTCAGACACAAGTCCCATTTGTTGGCAATAGCATTATGATCCAAAGAAATCCCAACACTAGGATCTCTTATGATCCTGGTAGATACAAAATAGGTGTACTCAGAATAACCCTGATCTGATTCCAGAAAGTGGAACTAGTGACAACTAATCTACAAAAACACAAGAGCTGGTCAGGAATCCGATTGCACTCCAGAATGGGACTCTGGCCTACGAGATTTAATTCCTCCCAGCTTTGTTTGCAATAAGGATTTCCTCAAAAGAATATATGGCGATCTTAAATTGGTCATGATAATGGCTCAAATATTCCAAGATAATTTACTCAGAGGTAACTATGGTCACAGCATGAGCTCTGACTGTTCCACCAACAATAATAATGCTTGCATTTGATATAGCGCCTGATCACGTCTTCAAGACATCTCAAAGTGCTTCACAGAATATACTATAAAGTGAATTGACTGTATATTTTGTGGGAGAAACACAGCAGTCAACAGCACACACAATACAGCTCTTCCTCTAACATATGCACTAACCGCTCAGATGGAGGCTCCAATTCAAGCCTAGTTAGCTGTCCAAACCAAACCAGAAGAGCTCAGCGGATTCAAGATGAAGATAAACCCAAGGCTGAGAATGAATTCATACTGCAGTATCTCATCACTTAAAACTTTCCCATTTCTCTGGGTGGCAACACAAACAGGCCTGCAAGCAAAACTCCAACCGACTCAACTGTGGCAGCAAGCATTACAGGAGTACGGGAGAAAACTCAAGAGGGTCACAAATCCTGAAACAAAATCGTGAGTGTATCTGCTCAACATGAATAGTAGAGATGGTTGGGGGGAAAACTCTGATACTCATTACCTATCGTTCGATTTTGTGCCAACAGAGAAGAGTGGATTCTCAGGAGGATATGACACCATTTTCCATCCACATTCCATGCAGAATAGAAGCACACTTGTAAGGTCAGGTAAGGGAAAAGTCTGATACAGCATAACAAAAAGCTCATGCTCTATTGGACCAATACTCTTAAATCGCATCCTACATTGGGGATCCACCTCCACTACAAAACCAGATTGGTGAAAACTCATTAAACTTTCTTGCAAAATTGTTCACCATATTAGAGAAGGATGTACCATATTTTTAAAGATTTTTTTTTAAAAAGAGGAATGGCAATCTAGGGCACTCTTCTCTCCTATATCAGTCGTTAGAGCAAATGGGAAATCCAACTGAACAAGTTTATCTTTAAACTTTCCTACTTATTAGTTGAACATTGTGATGGACCCAGCAGATGCATCAGTTATTATAAGCAGGATGCAGCCAGTATTTTACCAAAATCCTCAATTAACTAACTTGTAAGTGATGAAAAGATTGTTTCAATGGGTTCCAAGAAGTATGCACTCAATTTGAGGGCAGTTTGCATTTAGAGCAGAATTCTCTTCCATTTTAAATCATCGGGAGACAATAACAGCACAACTTCACCCATAGTGTTAGGATAACTGAAGGTGTTCAAAACAATAAAAAGTCAAACTTCCGTAAAGGTTCCATTCTATTGAATGTTCCAGTTTTGGATTCACTATTAATAATAATTAATAATATAATAATGATATACTATTAATATATAGCAACATGATATTAATTATTTATATTATTTATTCTAATTAATAATTATTAATCATGCATAATAATAATAAGCAGTAGTGGTAAATGGAAGGCTTACTACTATTAAAAATTAAATATTAAATAGTGAAAGAATGTAATTCCCATGATTCAAATCCACTTTTCCCCACAAAGGAAAGGACAACAATATCACCGATACTTTAGAGACTGTCACCATCAAGACCCTTTTTCAGGAAGAATATTTAAATTAAAATAGCACTGGTATCACCGACGCTTTTTGTAATCTTTGGCATTGTGCATATTAATCGAGTTCCTTTGTTTAGATGACAGTAAGTTAAAGCCATTCGTTGACGGCACTCAATGTTAACTTTAAACCAATAAGAGTCTTGATGGAGGGACGGTATTAAGATGCTTCAGAACCAGAGGGATTTACCTCCATTCTGATCAGATTCCTACCTGGGTCCTAAAGATGGCTAATATTGAACATGGCCACCAACTGAAGCACCCAAGTAGGTTTAAAATGTAGACAAAAAGGGGGAAGGGGAGAACATTACTACACATCATGCAGAGTGAGAAAGTAAGGGAAAAGAAAAGTTTGACAGACGATTGTCTCAACCAGCTACAACATCTGCAGCATCTGGCAGCACCACCCACCTTTGTTTAAAAACCTGTAAGGGATCCTGAGACTGGGACAAGGCTGGGCGAAGAAGAGTCTCCTAACGAGGAACCATCTGACTTTCTTCTTAGAGCCTGTCACCACAATTACCAGCAATGAGTCAGTCACACGGGCAGCCAAAACAAACGGTTTAAAAACACAAAAAGCAAAAAAAAGACAGTGGGAGAGAGGCATGTCCGTCCGATTGTTGGCAGCTTTACAGACGAGTGCATAAGATGCGCCGTGTCTGCCAATAATAATATACCATCATTCAGAGAATCAACCTCTCCCCATTCCTTTCTGCTAGCCTAACAGATTAAACTTCAAAAGATAACTGCTGCTAAGCAGTCACCATGTGTCAGAATATATTTAAACACACAGACGGAAGCTCCTATGCTCTAGTGTGGAAACTGAACTACAGACTGACATTCAAATCTGGACCTGTACAGCTCAGTTTTCATATAAACAGTTGTCAAAATGAGTGGCTTTTCTTTTATCATCTGAGCTATGAGGAGAATCCTATCATATATTTTAAAAATGTGGTTCTATATAGCAACTCTACTCAAGAGGTTCTCCCTCCCCATCATCTTTTTCGGCTCAACTTGCAATAAAGCAAAATGATCTGATATAAACCTACATTTCTCGGGTAATAAGTTTCAAGTTTTAATTCTGTAAAACAATTGTAGGTGCTGGAAGTAGTACTTTAAAACAACAGTTAATAACAATAATACTTGCATTTGATATAGCGCCTTATCACATCTACCTACGTGGAGAAAATGCACTGAGCAACACAGACACTGTAGGCTTCATCAGCCCCAACTCAGCAAGAGATCCAGCCCAAATTCAGCAAGTAGTTTGAAAAGATTTTACAAGGAGCAGAAGCATGTCCGTCCGATTGTTGCCAGCTTTACTGATACCACTAATAAAAATAATTATTCTTGCATTTAATACAGCGCCTTATCACGTCTTCAAGACGTCTCAAAGCGCTTCACAGAATATACTGTAAAATGAATTGACTGTATGTTTTGTGGACCCAAAGCCCATTATTATATAATAATGTCATAATAAGATAATCATTTGTTTACAAACTTTCACACTGACAACCAGAATCAACGCTGCCCCCAAAGTTCAATTGCACAACTCAAGAGAATGAGAATTAAGAAGCCCCTCTTCACATGACACCTATGTTTGGAACAATCGAAACAGTCAGAACTCTTGGGTACAAAACAGCAGGTAAAAGGTACGCGGATGGCAGCCACTTTCCATCCCAACAGTGTGATACATTGTGAATTTGCATTAGATCTGTCAGTAGCTGACTACTGAGTTTTGCATTAACTGGATGGAGTATGCTTTTAAAATATAAAACACACCTAGTAAAGAAAGAAGAAAAATCATTTTTGTTGTGTTATATAAATTACTTCCTGATAATCTACTGCAGATTAAATAAGACTTGGTCCGGTGGGTTGGAATAAGTGTAAATACAATGCTGGTACCAACGTTTTTCCGGCGCTGGCTTTTTTCAGTGCCAAAAAATGGCAGTAAACGCCAGTTCAGGCATTGTAACTGATTGGTCATATATCTACTTTTATAAGACAGACAGATACACTTGACACTCAAAGAGGGGGATAAAGTCAGAAAGGAATGGAGAGAAAGATTGGCCAGCAGTGTTGTTACTACATGCTAATGATTGTGAATGGACACCAGGGATCAGCTGATAAATAAAAGAAACTAGAACACTGATTTGCAGGATTGATTGAACTCTTATGGTTAATGTATTGAATATTATGCAGTCTTCACCTACTATTAATTTATACAACATACACCTACAGCATCTGAATAACTTACTTGGGAATGACTTTTCATTTTAAATTCCACAGATCTCTCCCTACAATCCTGAACATACACTGTTGCTTTTACAAAGGAAGCTCTTATGAAAATATACACATACACTATAAATTCATTCCAATTACCGCGAACCATTATCTGAAAATATAAGCGTTATCTCAAAAAAGGTATTTTCCTGGAACTTAAATGAATGTGCAAATATTGCTGATTCTGCTGTTCTCACAATCTTGTTAAAGCATATCCCCAAATTTATGCTGCGGTAAGTCCACAGCATCAAAACATCCATCTTACACGCAAGAGAAATGTTACGCACACACAAAATACTTGGCAATGAGTGATACAAAGTTCTACTTTACTCCAAACAAAAACAACTGTAAATAGGATGGTCTAGGTAGATCTGGCTCTAACTACAGAACAACTGTTTTATAGACTAACATAACATCAACAAATGATATAATTTATCTTGAAAAGCACATAGTACAGTACATGTATTTATGTAAAGGCCTATCTAAATGGGCACGTGATTTAACATTCCCTTGATGCTGACTGCTCTTTGAAATGAATTCATTTTAAAGCTTCTTCTGATTTAGAAAAGCAGACAGATATTCTTTGTGTACAATTTAATTGTTATGGAAAGGTCACCTATGGATTACCATTCAACCAACAGCTACAAAACAAAGCATTTAAAGTAAATGTTCAGATTAGCTCAGGTTGGCAAAATCACTCATTGGAAGTGTACTGATTCTTTTTGGCATAGAAATGTGACCCATTTAATGAACAGCACTCTTAAATAATAACAGCTATTTTTGTTTCAATTTCAAGCAATTTTGACAAAAAAAGCCCATCAGAAAGCCTATCAGACAACAACAGTAAGGTTTCAACACAAAGTTGTAACTAAATGCTTATTCATGTTCTACCCAATTACAATTTTATATAGTATTTTATATAGGTTCATATACTGCCCATATAATATACAAAAGTGCACTATAAAACAAGTGTAGACTTCATGGTTAAGTTCATCATTTCAGTAGGAATTGTAACCAAATTATGTAAACAATTGCAGGATAATGCACATTGGTAGTATTCTAGACTTATATTTCTTACATTCTAGAAGCAAAAAGCACTATATAAATGCAATTTGTTGTTGTCGCTGTTGTTGTTATGCAAAGTACGATCATGAACAACCAGTGCTACACAAAGCTTTACAACTACTCCAAACCTTGCATAAGTCACATCAGTTGGTACCCATACATTTAATATGCCTTATGCAAAGTATGAGTTATGTCAAACTTGTATAGAATATAAACACCTGAAAGGGATTTAGGCAGATGTATGACTTAGGTAATTATAGGATTTATACAAATCAGATTTGTGTGAGTTTTACTGGACAATACTTGTATCTCAAACATGGAGTGTTAGCAACAAGCAACAATCTCAGACCCCTGGGGCTGAAGGATGACTTGTAACCAACCACATTATGTAAACAATTGCAGGGTAATGCGCATTGGTAGCACTCTTACATTATTTCTTACATTCCTGACATGAAAGGCACTATATATACACACACACAAATTGCAATTTATACTTGCCGTTGTTATGCAAAATATGACCGCGACTACGCAACGCTTTACAACTACAGTAAACCTCACACAAGTATATCAGTTGGGACATTTAGTATGACTTGTCCAAAGTATGAGTTACGTCACACTCGAGCGGGACTTGGGCAAGAGTCTAAATTTAAGAGGGGGGGGGGTTAGAGCAACCCTTGCGTTTGAGAGAGCGCCTTATCACGCCGTCTTCGAGACGTCTCTCAAAGCCCTTCACAGAATGTACTGTAAAGTGAATCGACTGTATGTAGCAGTTTGTACGATTTATACAGATCGAGCGAGTCAGTGAGTGAGTGAGAGAGTGAGTGAGAGATAGAGTGTGCGAGTGAGTGAGAGTGTGTGAGTGAGTGAGAGTGTGTGAGTGAGAGATAGAGAGTGTGAGTGAGAGATAGAGAGTGTGAGTGAGAGATAGAGAGTGCGAGTGAGTGAGAGTGTGTGAGTGAGTGAGAGTGTGTGAGTGAGAGATAGAGAGTGTGAGTGAGAGATAGAGAGTGTGAGTGAGTGAATGAGAGAGTGAGTGGGTGATAGAGGGAGTGTGAGTGAGAGAGAGTGAGAGATAGAGAGAGTGTGAGTGAGTGAGAGAGTGAATGAGTGTGAGTGAGAGAGAGTGAGTGAGTGAGAGATGGAGAGAGTGAGAGAGTGTGAGTGAGAGAGAGAGAGAGAGAGAGAGTTGTACTGCTGCAGCGTTTGCCAACGGCGAGAGCAACAATCTCACGGCTGTGAGGGCGGGCTGCCCGACCGTGACTAACTGTCGGCGGTGGGGGCTCGCACAAGGCTGAACGAAGGAAAGGGAGGGCGGGGGCCTCACTCACTCACTCACTCACTCACGGTCGGGTCACGCGCATCAACCGAGAGGCAGCCACGGCAGTCGGAACAGGAGGCCATCGAGACGGACGGACGGACGGGGGGGGGAGGGACCCCGAGCCGCGGGCGGGCGGGCGGGCGGGCGGCGGTACTGACCTGGAGGGCCGGGCGGAGGCCTCCCCGTCAACTTGACGAACTGACTGAGGAGAGGGGGAGGCGGAGATGGCGGCGGCGTCGGCGGCGGCGTCGACCTCGGAGGAGGAGGAGGATCCACCGGCTCCAGCATTCCCCCCCCCCTCCACCCCCCCCCCCAACCCCTCCTCCCGCAACGAATGAGCAACAACAACAACAACAATGGCGGCTCTCCCTCTCTCTCACTCTCTCTCTTCTCTTCTCTTCCCTCCCTCACTCCTCCTCTTCCCCTTCCCTTGCGACGAGCACCAAACAACCGTTTGTAATACACAGATGGAGACGTATAGACGTTTAGATAAAAGCCCGGAGTTTAAACGCAAATGGACTCCTTCCCGCCGTCCGTCTGCGGTCGTCTTCTTCTTCTTCTCTCTCTCTCTCTCTCCTCCTCCTCTCCTCCTCCTGCGGCAGCCGCGGGGCCCCGCGCGCCAACCACCCGCTCGCGACCTCCGCCAATCAGCGCCTCCCGTTCCCCTCCCCCGCCCCCCCCTCGGCCAATCGCCTGCCGCCTTACTGGCGGGTGGGCGGCCCAACCGCCGGGTCCCCAGCGGCGCGCTAATCGATCGCGGAGCGCGTCCCGTTCCGAGGAGCAGAAGGGGGTTCGGTCGAGAACCGATGCGATCGATCGATCTGGTTTCAGCTTCCAGCAGTCAAAGGGGGTGTAGGGGGCTGGGGGGGGTGTGTAGGGGGCTGGGGGGGTGTAGGGGGGTGGGGGTGTAGGGGGTGGGGGTGTAGGGGGCTGGGGGGTGTAGGGGGTGTAGGGGGGTGGGGGTGTAGGGGCTGGGGGGTGGAGGGGGTTGGGGTGTAGGGGGCTGGGGGGCTGGAGGGGGCTTGGGGGGTGTAGGGGGTGTAGGGGGCTGGGGGGGGGGTGTAGGGGGGTGGGGGTGTAGGGGGCTGGGGGGGGTGTAGGGGGCTGGGGGGGGTGTAGGGGGGGTGGGGGTGTAGGGGGCTGGGGGGGGGTGTAGGGGGCGGGGGGGGGGGGTGTAGGGGGGTGGGGGTGTAGGGGGCTGGGGGGGGTGTAGGGGGCTGGGGGGGGGGGTGTAGGGGGCTGGGGGGGGGTGTAGAACCACAGCAAAGTGGTTAGAGCACTGGCTTTGCAAGCGATCGACCCGGGTTCAGTTCTTGCTCCACGCGCCTAACAGCGACAATCCCTCCGAAACCAAAAACACAATAGTAAATTGGTCATTTTCGATCCACGTGGGGACGCTGCGGCCGCGCGCGATTGGCCGCCGCCCGCGTTCCGCCCGCAAATACACAGTCAATTCACTTTACAGTCCGTTCCGTGAAGCGCTTTTGGGATGTCATGAAGACGTGAAAAGCGCTGTATCGAATGCAGGGATTGTGGTTATATTCCTTTCCCTTTTATTTTTAGGTTTACATTCTCAAAACGGTAACTCTCACTGCAAAATCTGCAACGAATGCTTCACACGCCTGGAAGAAGATGGCTTTTGTTTCACAAAGCGCAAGGAAACAATGGCATCGTGCACAATGGCATCGTGTTTCGCTTCCACACACCCCCCCCCAAAAAAAAATATACAGTCGATTCACTTTATTTATTGAAATTAAAATAAATCGGTCACTTCAGTCCACGCCACTGTTCGCTGGGACGCTGCCGTGGGCAATTGGCTGCCAGCGTTTTTGCCCACGAAGTACACGGTCGCTTCACTTTGCAGGGTGTTCTGTGAAGCGCTTCGAGACGTCTCGAAGACGTGACGAGGCGCTGTGTCAAACGCGAGGATTCGGGTTGTTAACTTTTATTACAACAGATCCGCCGTTACGTCAAAATGACAGATCTGAATCAAATACGGTATTGAAACATGTGTGATGTTGGAAGTGAATCACACATAGCCAGGGTGATATAATAATAATAATAATAATAATAATAATCCTTGCATTTGATATAGGACGTTATCACGTCTTCGAGACGTCTCAAAGCGCTTCACAGATTATTACTGTAAAGTGAATTGACTGTGTATATTTCATTGGCGAAGTGATTTATTCCTTTAGAGATGAATAAATCAAAATATTCCAAACACGCGAAAAGGACGGCTTTTATTTTCTAAAGTGCAATACAACGTTCCGTTAAAACGACAGATCCGAATCATCGGCTTTGAGACGCCTGGAAGATGTGATCAGGCGCTGTATTCAAATGCATTTGATATAGCGCTTTTCACGTCGGGAGGACGTTCCCAAAGCGCTTCACAGAACACACTGTAAAGTGAATTGACTGTATATTTGTGGGCGAACGCGGCAGCCAATTGCGCACAACAATGTCCCACAAACAGTCGTGGATTGAAAATGACCAAATTTATTATTGTTTTTTGTTTTGGAGGGATTATTATTAGGCTCTGTGTGGAGTAAGGAAACTTGCCCGAGGTTTCGCCCTCTGCCTGGAATTGAACTCAGGTCTCTCGCTTGCAAAGCGAGTGCTCTAACCACTGAGCCACAGGACTATTATTATTATTATTATTATTATCATCATCATTATTATTCTTCTCCATCAAAAAGCTCTGCTGAGGCAGGTGACTTCGGACAGTTTGTCATCCGGAACGTTTCTCCGGGCGGGCGGAGCAGTCGGAGCGGGGGAGTGGGGGGGACCGGCGGCGGCGGGGGGAGGAAGCGGGGGGGGGGGAGGAAGTGGGGGGGGGGAGAGCAATCGGTGCGGGACCAAGATGGCGACGGAAGGGGGCGAAGAAAACGCCGAGACGAAAAGCGGGAAAGATGCGGCTCGGACGCCGCAGAAAGTGCGGGAGCTGCTGTCGGACAGCGTCGCGCCAACGTGAGTGGCCGCAGTGCGCGGGTTTATTTACAGAGGGCCTCCGCCGTCACTCACTCGCTCGCTCACTGCGGGCGGGAGGCTGAGCGGCCGCGGGGCCGCGCCGGGTCCGGGTACCCGGGAATGAATGAACCTCCGCTCCAGTCTCAGTGACAGCGGCGGCTTCCAAGTTCACTGCCCGTCACCCGACCCTCGGCTTCATCGCGTTGCTCTCATCACTGTTGAACCCACAACACATTATTATTATTATTATTGAACCCACAACACATTATTATTATATTATTATTATTGAACTCACAACACATTATTATATTATTGTTGAACCCACAACACATTATTATTATATTATTATTATTGAACCCACAACACATTATTATTATATTATTATTATTGAACCCACAACACATTATTATTATATTATTATTATTGAACTCACAACACATTATTATATTATTGTTGAACCCACAACACATTATTTTATTATTATTGAACCCACAATACATTATTATTATATTATTATTAAACCCACAACACATTATTATTATTAGATTATTATTATTGAACCCACAACACATTATTATTATATTACTATTGAACCCACAACACATTATTATTATATTGTTGAACCCGCAACACATTATTATTATATTATTATTGAACCCAGAACAAATATTATTATTATATTATTGTTGAACCCACAACACATTATTATATTATTATTGAACCCAGAACAAATATTATTATTATATTATTATTGAACCCAGAACACATTATTATTATTATTGAACCCAGAGCACATATTATGTGCTGTTGACATTTTGTTTTGGTCAGCTAACACCTGGGGAAACATTTGGTTTCGAACAGCTTTTGGCTGTCATGACACCCCCCACCAACCCACACACACACATTTTAGTAGCTGCGCTCACTGTTTGACTCGCATGTGAAGAATGAACACTTGTGCAATGCACCAGGGGAGTAATATCAAGTCAGTGCTTTAGGGAGAGAAGGGAAATTTGTTTGTTTATATATGTATTTATCTTATTGTCTTTTTTTTCTTCTTTCCCAGGGATCAGACAAATTCTATTTCCGAATCTCCCAATGCCAGTCTTGAAGAGTCAATACCTCCCTGTGATTCAGCCAATAAGGAAGCCTTCTTCTTGCGTGTTGAAACTTTCACAATATCCTTTATATTCTGAAATACAGATTCAGATCGGTGTGCGCATGCGTGGGGTTTCATAGTGTTTGTTTTCAGTCATTGAGCACTGTAACTCATTTCCCATACAATGATAGATCATGGTCTTGTACATGCCATTTATTCCCCTCAACAACAACCAAAAATTACATTCATATAGCGCCTTTCACGGCAGAAGAGCATCTCATGGCCCCTAAGGCCTCATGAAAAGTTTCTGTTTTCTTGTAATAATAATAACTTCCATTTATATAGTGCCTCTCACATAAAATAAACATCTCAAAGCACTTTATGAAATAAAGTTAGAAATTACGTGTGAGGCAAATGTGGCAGCTAATCTGTATCAAAAATGTCAATAAACAACAAAATAAGTAACCAATTAATTTGAATTTGGGGTTACATCTCGTTCAGAAAGGAATATAAATCAGATTAACAGAGATGAGAAAACTACATTTCTTTGAAATAACAATGGTCAAGTGGACCCTTTAAATGGAGGCCAAGTAATAATAATAATAATATATAATCCTTGCATTTTGATATAGCGTCTCAACACATTTTCGAGACTTCTCAAAGCGCTTCACAGAATATACTGCAAAGTGAATTGACTGTATATTTTATGGGGAAACTAGTAGGTTGATGCTCGGAATATGAAAATCTGCCTTACAGGGGAAGGGGTTCACCTTCATTAATAAATAAATGGTATGTAGTTAATTGTCTTTGACATTGAGTATTTATCCTTAGCAAGAAACTCTTTGAAATGGGCTGGCATGTCCTTCGAGTTCTCACCTTTATACTGCGCCAAGTATGGCTGGGTCAACGTGGACTGCGATATGCTGAAGTGTTCCAGCTGCCAAGCATTGCTCTGCTTATCACTGCAGCCAACACAGGACTCCACCAAATGTAAGTGTGTCTGGGGGAGAGGGCAAAAGAATGGAAAGTGGGTACCAATAAACTGAAGACCGTTGATATGGGCCCGGAAATGAAGAATCCAAGACATGTGGGTGATACAGTAATTTGGTCCGAATCTCAACACTGTACACTATGGCTTGGTAAAATTAGACCACTATGCATTAGATAACATTAGAAACATCAAGTACACATGCTCCTCGATCTGTTGAAAAGGAGGGATACGGAATCGAATAGGATCTTACAGACAATAATACATGAGTTCAAGAGATGGATAAATACATTTCTGGAAAGAAATGATTGAGGGATATGATGAGAGGGCTTGAAGATGTTGACTGTCGTCAGACAGGACGGGCTATATTGTGGCTATTGAGCTTTTTTTTTCATTTCAAATTTAGCCACATGTCAAATGTAATGCATGTAATTTACTTGTAAATCATGTTTCTTTCGGAAGATAAAGAGAGAGTCACAGAATTGCATAAAGCCTTGAAAACAGCACACGAGAAGTTCTGCTACTGGCCCGACAGTCCCTGTCCAGGTGAGATGATGGAAATGCGCAGAATATCCTTTTACTCCGCATATAAGGAGGCGTTTTCTTAACGTAAAGCAGCGATGAATGTGCCAACAACATTAATAATAATCCTTGCATTCGATGTAGCGCTTTACCACATTATTGAGACGTCTCAAAGCGCTTCACAGAATATGTTGTAAAGTGAATTAACTGTATATTTTGTGGGCAAAACATGGCAGCCAATCGCAGTATCTTTGGTGATTTGAGCGATTGACTGGAGCCTTCGTACTTGGTTTTCAGGCGAGAGGGGGGGATATCGCATTCAGTAATTTTGTTTTGTGAATCTCGCCACCTGCGGGTAATAGTTAGGCACTGCAATATTTTATTTTCCTGGGAGATAGATCCTACAAATTTGATCCCCATCGCAACTGAGCTAAATCATGTCTTCGCTTCAGTGCCACTTGGGTGCATTTTCCAGCACTCGGGAGCAGAAATCCTAACCGAGTTTCCTCTCTCAATGCGAGGGATGCCCGGCCTAATTGTATCCCAGCCTGGCTCAGCCTCACTCTCGGCTGTTCCAGCTGAAGTCGGCTTACCCAGCTCAATCCAGAGATCAAATTTCAGTCACGGAGATGCTTTCTTTTATTCTTGTCTGGCAGGTCGTTTCTGGGCTCTGCCTTTTAAAGAACCTTCAGTTCTTTTGAGTGGTCTGACAGAGCGGTTCAGGGGTTTATGTCAGCTAGAATTCCAGTTACCAACTCTGAAGCACGATGACCTCAAAGACATGGTGAGTTTACAAAGATTCACAAAGAAAGTACCGCATGGAAACGGACCACTTGGCGTAACCAGTCCGTGCCAAGTCGTTGAGACGTCTCAAAGCGCTTAACAGAATATACTATAAAAGTGAATTGACTGTATATTTTGTGAGCGAAAGGCAGCAACCAATTGTGCACAGTACTGCAGTGTCCCACAAACAGTCGTGGATTGCATACAATAAATGCTATACATTTTCCCCTCTTCTTTGAACAGACTCTTACAGAGGATACCATCAGCTTCCTGTTGCAGTTAATAGAAGATGAGGTAAAGGGGAGTGCTGCAAATGAAAGTTCAGGCCTCAAGAACACTACAGATATCCTTTCTACCCATGTCGCTGCCTGCATTCTCGCTCTGGCTGGCTGGGCTGCCGGGTGAGAATCTGAAGTAGATTAATGGTTTCCCCAGTTTTATCACTGGTCACAGCCAGAGGCTACACAGTGCGTTCTCAGATCCCTGCCGATTGCACTTGGAATCACTAGCACGAAGGTACCCTGTGCCACATGTACCCACCTTCCACATACTGGTTCTTCAGGATGTTCCTCAGATTGGGAATTCCAAAGAGCAGAGGAAATAAACCACTGTGAGATAACATTGTCAATGCTCTACTGCTATATGCCACCTGTCCACTGTTTAACTACTGTTAAAAAAAAGATAAATTTGCAAATTTTCTCCTTTCCTACTCACCTGAAGTCTTGTTGGAAGTACAATTCCACAACTGCTTGACAACCCGTCTGGTACTTTCCCCAAAGAGGTGATTTTCCAAGTGCAAGCAGAGACAGTCAGTACAAGATGCCCAGCACAGTTGAGATCATTTCTGCCCTCGCTTGACATGCACACACATGTCCACTTGCTGACAAGAATCACTGGAAAATGATCAAGAGGGAGGAGACCTGACTGACTTTTCAGCTTCCTAACCTGGAGCACTTATCCCAATTGTAGTATCCCATAAGATCTTATGTTCTTAATAATATCTTGCGATACAGTATATAGTTTGGGACATGATGTGCGCATTCCAGGATGGTCGAAGGCGAACTGGATGTCATCAGAACATAATGTGCTTTGTCTCAGCATGAGGAACATGTTACAACAAAAATCCTGCGCACTCATAATAACAATACTCTTTGCGTTTGATATAGTGCCTGATCATGTTGTTGAGACGTCTCAAAGCGCTTCACAGAATATACTGTTATGCATACAGTGTCCCACAAACAGTCGTCAATTGAGTGACCAGATTTTTTTTTTGAGGGATTATTACCCCTGGAAAGCGATCCAACAAATGGGTTTCCACTAATTATGTTTCTCAGCACAGAAAATGTGAATTCCTTCTGATGTTCATTGTTACATCAGGCATCGCCTTTGTTTGGTAATTTTTCTTATAGTTAAAGCAATCGTGCACTGAATGCGAGACTTGTCTGACTCTTTCCCCCCCCCCCCCCCATTTCTTTGAATAGACCTTCAGATTCCCTTCAACTTCCGATCATCATGTGTTCCTACTGCATGCGTAAAGTGGGTTTGTGGAGTTTTCAGCAGATCGAGACGCTGGGCGGAGGCAGTGAAATCGACCTTCCCATCAGTCTTTGCAATACTCCCATCTCCCCCCAGGAGAACAAGGCGGGGAGATCGACCCCGACTTCACTGACAATATCTCCCCACAGAATGGTCACTCGCAGTCAGGACGCCGCCCAGTCTCTGCCCGGGGAACAGGTAAAGATAAAAACTCTGTGCACTTATAATAATAATAATAATCCTTGCATTTGATATAGTGCCTTATTATGACGGCCTTGAGATGTCTCAAAGAGTTTCACAGAATATACTGTAATATATATAGTGTCCCACAAACAGTTGTTAATTGAGTGACCAGATTTTTCTTGAGAGATTATTACCCCCGGAGAAGTGATCCGCCAATCGACTAACGTCCGGGTTCCTCCTTACTGCTAGGTAAACAGAGGCGTGTGGAGTACCGAATAGTGCCGAAGGATCTTTAACATCCACAGAGCAAGCAGTCGGGACCTCGGTTTAATGTCTCATTCAAAGGAAGACGCCTCTGACAAGGCAGCACTTCCCTAGCATTCCACTGGAGTGTCAGCCTAGACTATTGAGTTCAAAATCCCAATACGGGGCTTGAACTTCTGACTTGGAGTCGAGAGTGCCAGCAATTGAGCCAGACTGACAACGCTGTGGAGCAAAGGGGAGAGAGTTTGAGGTGATAAGAAGCACCTTTAATGGGATATGTTTTTAAGAGGATATTCATTGCAGGGAGAGAAGGCACAAGATATAGAGATTCTGGCATAGTTCCAGGTAGCAGCCTAAAGACTCAACCTCCAAAGGTGGGACGGAGAGAGTGAATAATGAGCAATGGACCAAGTCAGAAGAGTGGAGGATGGGGGCAGGGGAAAACTGCCAGAGGCAAAATTGACGTCCCAGTGAATCTCTGCAGTATTCCCACCAACAATGCAATTGTAGGTCAGCAACTAAGCTGCATGCAACATTGCTCCAGTGAGCAATCCCCTGCCAGTTTGCTGGCCTCTCTACGGTAATGTGGCTTAGATCGGTATCTGAATGAAAAGCTGCATTTAATTCTGTGATTCTGCACATTGTTGCCCTTATGCTCCTTTTTTAAAAAAAATGCTGTGTTTCATCAGGTAACCCCTGATCACGCACCATAGGACACAATGGTTTCCGGCTGCTGGGGCCAGGGGAGCGGGGAAAGGAATGTTGTCTTGGGGGAAGGAGGTTATGGATGAATAGTACAAATGTTGGGATCCATATGTTTCTAGGGAGTTGCTTGCTTATATATGGACTTGAAATGGTATCTATTCGAGAACTATCTCCCAAAAGATAGTGAGTGTGTGATATTCTCCCAAATCTTTGCCAGCGTCACTCTTGGGCTGACCACTAGGTGGTGAGTGGGTGCAGCCTGTGGTTCATTGCCAGATCGTAACTTTCCCCGTGGAACAGTAGGATACAAAAAGGATGTTCGGCCCTTCGAGCAGGTTCGTTCCTCAAACCGTGTCTGGTCGTGGACTAGCCAAGTCTTACCGTTCCGAGGGTGATGAGTAATCACCTCCACAAATTTTCAAAATGCTGAATTTTATTCCAGACTTTTGAAGCGATTTTTCTAAACTACAGGATTATCGGGTCCATTCTGCAGTTTTGGCCAACAAAAAAAAAAGGATCATTCTCAAAACACACAAATGCTGCAGATGCTGGAATCCGAAACAAAAACGGAAGGAGCTGGGAAAACTCAGCAGGTCAGGCAGCATCTATGGAGAAAGGAAAGCGAGTCAACGTTTGGGGTCCACGACCCTTCGTCAGAACTCGTTGCGTCAAGTTTCAGAACGCGTTCTGACGAAGGGTCACGTGGACCCGAAAAGTTGACTCACTTTCCTTTCTCCATAGATGCTGCCTGACCTGCTGAGTTTTTCCAGCTCTCTCCGTTTTTGTTTAAAAAAATCATTCTAATTGGCTACAATTTCTGCAAAGAGCATCGTGATATTTTGCCGTATAAGGCACATAAATGTGAACCGGGCACTTTGGCTAATATAATAATTATTCTAAAGTTCTTACAATACTGTGGAGATGGCATTTCTATGGTCTTCCCACAAATATACAGTCACTACACTTGACAGCGATGCCATTTGATATGTTTTAAGACGTTCTGACATTAGAGGTGCTAAGTCAAATGCAAGGATTATGTATAAGGGTTATTGTATTCATTCATTCCATGTGCATATTGGGCATATTTTCTGTTTTGTCCCAATATCCTACATTTATCCCCCTTAAAATTCCATCTGCCAGTTCTTCACCACTGAAGACCCAGGTGTAAGTAGATTAAATATCCCTCGGCTAGTGATGGGAAACTTCAGCCAGGGTCCTGCTACTGATCACCAGTAAGTTCCTCTTCAGTGGATAGGTATAGCATTGTGTGGTTATAGCATCAGACCTGACTACCATGCTTTTCCAGGGAAGAATAACCTTCTGAAACTTGATGCACTCATGAGTGTCCATTTCGTTTTTTGCTTGTGGAACAGCGGGGAAAGAGGGAGGAAAATCCGGAAGGAAGTTCGCGGGAGATTTATAATAATAATAATCCTTGCATTTGATATAGTACCTTATCATGTGATTGAGACGTCTCAAAGCCCTTCACAGAATATACTGTAAAGTGAATTGACTGTATTTTGTGGGCGAAACGCAGCAGCGATTTGCACACAGCAATGTGCCACAAGTAGTTATGGAGTGTGTCATCCAATTTTATTTGGGGGATAGTCGCACAGATTCAGTTTTCTAACTAATTAATAAAAGTACTTTTCTCTGATTGCCACCGGTTTTGATTTTTCAGCAGGAATTGAGCTCTTCTCCTATTACACCACGAACACGGAGTCGAGATACACACAGTCCCACTCCGGTCGACCGAAGCGAGTCCGATTCCGTCAGCCCGGGGCTACGAGGCAAGAGACCCGCAACCCGAAGCAAGGGCCAAGGAGAAGTGCCATCCAGCCCACAGAGGAAACCCAAGCGTCTACGCTTGTCTTCATCCACCAGCTCCGTAAGTAATGGAGCGCGCATGACGATGCTGTGAAAATGAGTTGGTTTTCCGAAATAAATCGCAGCCGGTGAATTTAGCACAAATTTGCGGGTCTTCAATATACGTTGGCGGGAACTGAAATAATTGGTGTGATTACTGTAAGCTGGAGTTTATCAGTGAATATAATAATGTCTGCATTTGATATAGCATTATCGCGTGTTGAAATGTCTCACAAGAACTTCACAGGATTTTACTGTAGAGTACACTATGTGGGTCCTGTAGCTCAGTGGTTAGAGCGCTCGACTGGCAACAAGAAAACCCGGGTTTGATTCCCGGGCAGAGCGAAACTCTAGGCAAGTTTCCTTACTCTTCCACCTCTGTTTACCTAGCAGTAAGTAGGAACCCGGTTGTTAGATGATTGGCGGATTGTTTTCTAGGGGTAATAATCCCTTCCAAAAAAAATAATAATAATGTCATTCGATCCATAACTGTTTGTAGGACGCTGCTGTGCGCAATTGGCTGCCGCGTTTCGCCCACCAAATATACAGTCAATTCACTTTACAGTATATTCTGTGAAGCGCTTTGAGACGTCTCGAAGACGTGATAATGCAAGGATTATTATAGTAGCTGGGAATTTTATAGGCAAATGTGAACACCTGTGTTTCTCCTTCATGTATCAGTGCACCATTGTCACTGTTCCTCATGCAGCCGAACTGCCTTCATTGTTCATACATTTTCCTTTTGTGAAGGTACTTTAGTACCTTACATTTTACTGACCAATCTTAGTCCTAGAAGCCGAGTCAAGGACGAACCAAGGGTTGGCAGAAGAAAGCTGTTAGATCCATCTGTGGTATGGGCTGTTAGTACATTTTTCCCTGGGATTTTTTTTAAATAAAAGGGATTTGTATTAGTAGCTACCACCTCTGACACCAGCTGCTAATTTGTCTTATTGGATCGGCACATTGAGTCTCATTAAAAGGAACCATTATATTAAGTTGTAAATTGTAGATATTCCTGGTTTGTCTTTTGTAATGCCTTTCAGACACTTCACCTCGCCTGATGCATCATATTTATCAGTAAAAGACCAGATGGAAATTGTGAAAATGAATCATGCGTTCACTATTTAACAATTCAGATGTTACCTTTAGTCAACTCTGGCTCACATCCAAAATATTAACCGATTTTTTTTCTTTCAGATACTGATAAAGTTGTGCAATTCCAGCCTTTTCTGTTTTTTTATTTCAGATTTCTAATAAGCCTTTTTTTCTTTTAAAACTATAGGATAGCCCTAAGAGCTATTTTGACCCAGTGTTTCAGCACAGAGACTGGTGCCCCTGGATAACAAGGGACGGGGAGCCAGACAGGTCAGAGGATCCTGAGCAAGGAGAGGTGGGCGCAGTGCCTGATACATTAGAAAGAAGAGAGCTGGGCTGGAGGACAGTTCTGCAAGTCCTTCTGTCACTACAACCATCCAGGAGCCCAGATGAGGAATCTGATTCCTTTGTGAGTAAACAATTTGATGGGTTAATTTGTTAGGTTGTTCTCGTGCTTTTTCATTTACATTTTTTCCCATATGAAGTCTGTAAGTTAAGGAACATGTAGGCAACAACAACTTGCATTTATACAGGCAGTCAACACACCTTCTCATACCTTGTACGAGGGCCATTCTTTCTGCTTGAATATTACAGGTGCTATCGTGACCATGACTGATCTTTTTCTTGTGTAATACAGGCTGGGGGTGCCTGAACAATGATAGGCTCCTGAGCTAAAAAAAATAATCCCTCTTTAACTCCCTAACCCAGGGACACTGAAACCAATGATAATAATAATAAAGCTTGATTCGAAATACTGCCTCATCATATCGTTGAGACGTCTCAAAGCGCTTTACAGAATATACTGTAAAATGAATTGACTGTATATATTTGTGGGTGAAACACAGCAGCCAATTGCGCACAGCAGTGTCCCACAAACAGTTGTGGATTGAAATTATCCTCCAATCCACTAACAACCAGGTTCCTACTTAATGCTAGATAAACAGAGGAGTTTGGAGTAAGTAAAGTTGCCTAAGGTTTTGTTCTGCCCAGGAATCAAACCTGGGTCCTCTCACTTGCGAGGCGAGTGTTCTTACCACTAAATTACAGGACAATTGTCATCCCCTCACTGAAATCCGTTAACTAAGCACAGACCAGAATTCAAATTTGGAAAGCAGCAATATTTACTAATATTAAGCTCTCAGTAAATAATCAATGTGTTCAGTAGCTGTGTATTTTGGGGGACGAGGAGCAAGAAGCATAGTCAGGACCTGGTTCTACTTTGATGACTCCCTACAGGTGTAAAATCTGCTGACCCTAAGCATTTAGGCTCATACATGAAAAATATGGGTATTTAAATGTTGCTGTCTCACAGAGTGAAACCCTGGCATGAATCAGTGCCTTCAGGATTAGGAAACCCATATTTATTCAATTACACAGATTACATCTTGTGACATGACATCACCCCGATCTGGAACTCCACCCCGCATTTCTTCCAACACCCTCCCTCTCCTCTCCTCCTTCGAGCCACGTCTCAAAACGTATCTCTGGACTGCACTTTTGGTTATTTTTGTCCCCATCCCCAGCTCCCACCCCCATTCAGCTTTGTCAAACCTTTTGAGATGTCCTGCTGACATTTAAAGGCCCTATAGGAACACGTATTGTATCAGACCCACCCAACTTTTATATTTATTCTATTGACAAACTGCTCAGTTTGAACACATTTTGGTCCTCTCTGTGTGGTGTAATTTAGACATTAATTGCCCTTTAGACTCTTAAACGTAAGATGGAAAGTGGGAGAGAATCAACAAGCCTTTGTTTTGCATTCCCTGAATAGTCCCCATTGGGGATTCAGAACGAGAATCACAGACACAATTCTGATACGACTGTAACACTGTGCTGGGAATGTCAATAATATTCCATTCTAATGTTAGTCAGTTATAATGTATAAAGAAAGTGTATGTTGTGCCCCAGGACCTTGTGTGTTCGACCAAGCGGCAGGCAATCTGTCCTTGTCTGCCTTTAGTAGGGTTTTCTCTGTTACACAGCAAAAAAAAGGGGGGTTTCTGCCATCTGTCTTCGAGCTTCTATTTACTTCTATTTTGCTGTCAACAGTCTCTTTCAGAAAAATCCAGGAAGGTCTTCCGAATATTTCGACAGTGGCAAGTCACATGTTCCTCTTAGTTCAAGCCGTCCCTTTTAAGACGGTATTGGTGCCATTTGGATCGGATTGCAGGCAATTTACAAAAGGACGACTGCGATTTTATTGGAGAAGATTGAAATTCGTTTTAGGTTACACACATGATGGTTGCTGCTTTTTGTAAAATTAAATAAATGTTTTTAAAACTAAGCTCACTGGAAGATTGTGGACTAAGTGTGCAAGGCAGAGACTGCAAGAACTTTACAGTCGATATCCTCTCCCACATCTGGCTCCCACCATTTCATCCTTGCCCAGCTCTGCTGGCTTCCTATCCCCTCGTGTGTCAAATTGAAAATCCTCATCCTCACCTTCAATTGCCTCCCATCCATGTGCGCATCGATACCTCTGCAATGCCTTGAGGCACTCCTCCAGCTCTGGCCTGCTTAATGTCCTCTACCCCACTAATAGGGGAGATGCATTTCCGAGGCGAGAGTGCTACCAACTCAGCCAGGCTGACACATAGCCTACCTCGCTCCCTCATGCGGTCTTAGCAAAGCCTAAACGGATTCAGCACATGATGAGAATACAATACAAAACAACTTGCATTTATACAGTATAACACTTTTCAAGTCAGGAGGCCGTCTTGATATGCTGGCCCGCGGGACACTATCAATGCTGAGAATGGAGGCAGAGCTATGATCAGCTTTAGAGAGTGCGAGTGATGATTCAATCAGAGTTGCTTTTGATTGCTTTCCGCCAAAACCTTGCTGGAACATGTAAAAGCAGGAGCATTTAAGTCGAGGCTATGTGTCAGCCTGGCTCAGTTGGTAGCATTCTCGCCTCTGCGTCAGAAGGTTGGTTGTGAGCTCAAGTCCCAGGTTGGGACTTGGAAATTCATACAGTCCAAGCTGACACTGCAATGCAGAGCTGAGAGTGAGCTGTGTTGGAGGTGCCGTCCTTTGCATAAAATCTTAAACCAAAGTCCTGTCTGCCTATTCAGGTGGACACTAAAGATCCCATGGCACTATTCGAAAAGAGAAGGGACTTCCTCCGGGTCCTGGCAACAATCCCACTGATAAAATTCATCATTCACTTCATGGCTGTTTGCAGGACATTGATGTACGCAAATGGGCTGCAGTGTTTGCCTACAAAATACACAGTCAGTCCACTTTACGTCCTTTGAAACGGTTTGAGACATCCTCCTGATGTGGAAGACTATACCGAAGGGAAGGGATTATTATTAACGTTCTACCTCTTTGAATAGCCTGATGATGCTCGCACTCCATGATGCTTGATGGTGAGAATTAGAGGGTGACTTGGTACGCATGTACACTCACCATGAGTCATCAGTGGAGATTAGATGAAATTCACAGTTAGCGTACAGTCAGTACAGCCTATGATGAGCACAGACATACTGCAAGGCCACATGGAAGAGTGGCAAGGGTTCTGCTTGGTAGCTTATTGATGTCCAACATTTCTGGTGTGATTTCATCTAGCAGGCTTTCTGCCAACCTCGAGCGTTCAGTCTGTGTGTTCAGTTCATGATACAAAACGAGTTCTCACTCCCAAGTCCATTATTGGCCCTTCAGACCTGTTATTTCATTAAGTTTTATAAGATGTAATTGTGATCATGATTCAGACAATGTGGATGATTTAGCTGCTGATAGACTCAAGTGGCCTGTGTCCCAGAATTAAATCATTCCTTTTCTACTGGGATAGCGGACAGGGAGAGTCTCATCATAAGACCTACTTGTGCTGCATTAAGCAATGACTGTTGCTCTCTGATATTGTAGTGATCACATGCATATAGTCAGATGCTGTGATTCAATGTATTTTCTATCCCTGTCGTTCATTGTTGGTCGATTGATGGATCGCTTTTCCAGGGATAATAATCCCTTTAAAAAAAATGCGGTCATTCAGTCCACGACAGTTTGTGGGACGCTGCTGCGCGCAATTGGCTGCCGCATTTCACCCACAAAATACACAGTCAATTCACTTTACTGTATATCCTGTGAAGTGCTTTGGAACGTCTCGAAGACGTGATAAGGCGCTATATCACATGCAAGGATTATTATTATTACTGTAGCATCCCATTGAGTTCATTTGATTGTCTTAGGAACGCAAAGTCTCTTTAGAGCTACATTTACTCCATTAAAGGCACTATATCACATGCAAGGATTATTATTACTGTAGCATCCCATTGAGTTCATTTGATTGTCTTAGGAACGCAAAGTCTCTTTAGAGTTACATTTACTCCATTATTCTCTGTGGGGTCCTGGCAACAAGACAGGTCTGCAGTAATCCAAAGCACTGTTGATGAGCCAGCATAGCCTGTCGGCAGAATTTGGAGGAGCAGGTCAGTCACTGGGGGAAGAAGTGTGTTGATCCCAGTGTCCTGGCCAACAATCCCCCAAAATAAGATTGATCACTCACTCCATGGCTATTTGCGGGACATTGCTGTGCACAAATTGGCTGCTGAAATTCACCAAAAAATACAGTCACCACTTTGCAGTATATCCTGTGAAGCGCTTTGAGACGTCTCGACAACATGGAGACAGCGCGATATTAAATGCAAGAATTATTCACGTAACTCCCACTCGGATCTGATTCACTCATTGCAAACTGAAGCCCTAACTGGTAAGGTATCTTAGCTAAACAAGTAGCTTGTCAGTCAATTAGCAGTGACAAGCTGCACGGTTTTAGCTGCTTAAACACCAGCAGTATCTCTCCCCCCAATGCACACTGTGGGGCCACCAAGCTCGTCTTTTGTTAACCTGCACCTAAGTCGGGTATTAGTTGAGTTGGGTATCCTCCGAGAGCAGGTAAGTGACACCTCCGCAGGGGCGAAACCACCTGTAATGAGACATACCTAACACATACGCAGGTCTGACTTGGCAATCTTGGTGATGTAAGATGTATCCTCAATCCTGCAAGCCAAGCCCTAATGGGCAGGGTGGTCCTAGCTGGACAAGTACTGGAGTGCACAGTTACTTTATTTATTGTCTTAAAATCATTAACTATTTCCTGAACAAAAGGGTGGTCACCCCTTCCCTCTGCCCAAGTTTCTAAACGTTTGCCGTGCGCTAATGTATGTGGCTCAGCTGTGTGCTTTGTGCTATGAAGCAAGCGAGAAAATCGGAAGGACGGAAGAAACTACCATGTCCACTATAGCTGTGTGGCTGCTCCACATGCTGCACTTCTACAAAGGAAGCAATCCAACAACAACAACAAATTGCATTTCTGTAGCAACTTTCATGTCCGGAGGACATCCCAAGGAGCTGAACAGTTTAGGATTTGCACCCGAGCTGGGGTTTGGAATCAAGAGGAGAGGAGAGAAAGAGGGATAGGAGGACGACCGAAGGTGTGATCGAAGAGGAAGGTCTTGAACAGGACCTTGAAGGGGGCGAGGCGAAGGGATTGTGGGATGGAGTTCCAGAGGATGGGGGCTGAAGGCAGAAAGGTGGAGCTGAGAGGGCAGGGGGCGTGGATGGAGCAGGCAAGTGCCCACCGAGCGGAGGGAACAGACAGGTTGGTGAAGTTTTAATAGGTCACAGAAGTAGGGAGGAGCGAGGCCTTGGAGGGCTTTAAGTGTGAGGACAAGGATCTTGAACTCAATCCTCTGGGGGATGGGGAGCCAGTGAAGCCGGGCAAAGTGTGGGTGATCGGTTCACGGAGTTTAGTGCAGGAGAGGACACGAGCTGCAGAGTTCGGAATAATCTGCAGCTGGTGGAGAAAAGAGTTGGGAAGTTTGGTAAGCAGGGAGTTGGCGTAGTCGAGCCCGGATGTAATGACGATGTGGATGAGGGTTTCGGCAGCCTGAGGGGGAGAGTTAGTGGCGGAGTCAAGGAGGAGGTGGGGAAGGCAGAAAGAGTCATGGCACAAATTAAGAATATCCTTGTTAAAAGTGCTAAAGATGATAAGAAACCTACTTTAAACATGAAATAACTTGTGTGTTCACTGCCATTGATAGCTGACTCCACAAAGTTCATTTGGAGTAATAATTCAACTGAGTGCGCGAAAGCTTTGTAAACTAGTTTTATAGTGTTGTCTGAGAAACCCGTAAATCGGATTAGTGCCTTGTAATTCACGGTAAATTGTCCACGTTACTCACTCAGTGTATCCTCAATCCTGCAAGCCAAGCCCTAATGGGCAGGGTAGTGTGTTTCAATAGGGAAGATCAGTTACATAACTCGGTCATGAGGCTGGTCTCAGGGGTGAAACATAAACCAGCGCTCAGTGTGCATTCGTCACATGCTCTCTATTTATAGATCCCTCTGTTGCCTCATGGGGTCCTAACAAACAGAAGAATTCCTTAATGGATTATTTCTGTTGTAAAACCTGGCTTCGAGAGATGGTTTTGTAGTATTACCTGAGGACTTGTGCTGTGCAAAGCCCTCTCTACCCCACTCCCATTTAAACTGTGGGGTGAATCAGAACAGAAAAATAATCCCTTGGATGTACAAGTGGTTGTGGAGTCCTGTAGCTCGCTGGTTACAGCACTCGCCTCGCAAGCGAGAGGGCCTGGGTTTGATTCCCGGGCAGGGCGAAACCTTACGCAAGTTTCCTTACTCCACGCTCCTCTGTTTACCGAGCAGTAAGTAGGAACCTGCTTGTTAGTCGATTGGCGGATCGCTTTCTCGTAGTAATAATCCCTTTAAAATAATAATCATTTGGCCACTCAATTCACGACTGATTTTGGGACGCTGCTGTGCGCAATTGGCTGCCGCGTTTTGCCCACAAAATATACAGTCAATTCACTTTACAGTATATCCTGTGAAGCACTTTGAGACTTCTCGAAGATGTAATAAGGCGCGCTATCAAATCCCAAGATTATTATTATTAGAGCGCCACCCACGTAAGTTTCCACCCAATTCCCTCCTTATAAAAACCTGGTGAGAGATTGTTGGATCACCATTCTGAAGCAACCCTATCATCCTAATTTCCAATCCTTTTTCCACCCCCACCTCTGTGGCAAGTTGTAGAACCAGTTGATCAGGCTGCAATTAAGCCAAGAAAATTACTTTAAAAAAATAGTTGGTCCCGTTCTCTAAAATGAACGCAGAAAAGTTCAAAGCAGATTTACTGTGCATTTATGTGGGCAAAACGCAGCAGAAAAAGCACAGCAAAATCCCACAAACAGTCATGGATTGAGTAACCAAATCATTTTTAAAAAACCCCCCCCCCCAAGAAAGCAATCCACCAAACAACTAACAACTTGGTTCTTAATTACTGCTACGGAAACAGAGGTGTGTGGGGTAATGAAACTTGCCTAACTTTCCCCCGCCCGGGAATCGAACCCAGGTCCTCTCGCTCGTCAGCCAAGTGCTCTAACCGATATGCTACAGGACTTCACTCAAGATATGAAAGGATTTGGGGAAAGAGAAAAACAACAACAAAATTACATTTGTATAGTGCCCTTCACGTCAGGAGGACGTCCCAAAGCGATGGACAGTCAGTGTTTCGGACCCGAACTGGGGGTCGGGATCGGGGAGGGTGGAAAAAAAAAGAGTTTAGCACAAAACACAAAATGCTGCAGATGCTGGAAATCTGAAACAAAAACAGAGAGAGCTGGAAAAACTCAGCAGGTCAGGCAGCATCTATGGAGAAAGGAAAGTGAGTCAACGTTTCGGGTCCACGACCCTTCGTCAGAATTGGGGCGTGTTGGGAGGGAGAGGTTTTTAAGGACATGTTGGAGGCAGGACAAAAAAGACAAAAAGAAGACAAAGGAGAGAATGTGTTAGTTAATGAGTTAAAGAGGTGATAGCGGCGTAAAACAAAAGATGGTTTATTACAATCATCATCCCAGACATTCTTTGTCTCTCTCTGGTGTGTTGCCTGTTCTGCACTATTAACACCTCTTCTCCCCAGTTTTGTTTCAACCCACCACCACCCCCCCCCCTTTTGTTTTGCGCCACTATCACCTCTCGTAATTGTTCAGTTACACGTATGCCCACCATCTTCCCGTGGAACTTTCCCTGGACCTGGAATGGAATGTGCACTCTCTCTCCAGAGGGACGCACCCTACTAACCTAATTCCATAAAACCGTAGAGCCATAACAAATTATAGCAATCGGCCAAATCTTGTCTGTGCTGGCTCTTCGAAATTATAAGGCGCAGATTGGCAAGAGCCAAGGCTTGGGTTCCCTGGAGTGTCCATTGGGGAACTGCTGGATTTTAACCAACTAAAACTGACAATTTATTGCTATTGCACATTTTGTTTCTGAATTGAAGACAGGGCAAATTTGGCCCCAGGGACACAGTACCTCACCCAGGGACTGTCCCCGGGAATCAGGGACCTGTGGTCACCCTGCCTTTGTAGAGGAAGATGAAGAAATTAGAGTGGTCAGCTTACCTATACACTATCTAGGCTGCCTTAAATCTGCTGCTTTTTATTTGGGTGATTGAGTACGAGCATAAATTTTAAGGAGAAAGGGCTTTGCTTCCTTTCTCAATCAAACGCGCAGAGAGACGTGTAATGTAGGAAAAATTGAAGGCAGGAAATGAAGAAGTAAAATAAATAAAATACTCTGCAAATAAAAATGACAGATTGTCGACTGTAAATTCTCTAAAATCTTCAAATCATTGATAGGGAAAAGCTTCCCTTTGGGAAATATGTGGCTAGATCCACTGCATCCTGTGGTATTGAGGCCTGCAGAGTGGAAAGTAAACAAGGTGTTATCTGTGCTGAGATAAGCTACATCACATATGTCCTCAGGCTATGGCCCTGTAATGGGTGCTGCTGATTTCCAAGTACGGCTCCGAGAGCTACTGAAGAGGTACAACAACAACAACTTGCATTTATATAGCGTCCTTCACATGGGGCAAGGTCTCAGAGAGCTTAACAATGATGGAGCCTGACACTGAGCCCTAGGGAAGGAGGAGGTGACCATAAGAACAATTGAAGAGGAAGATCTTCAGTCGTGATCCAATAGAGGGGAAGGAGGGTGCAAGGCGGAGGGATTGAGGGAGAGAGTTCCAAAGCTGCGGGGGTGTAGTGGCTGAACGCGCGGCCGCCGATGGTGGAGCAGAGGGGACGAGGGACAAACAGAGCCAGCCGAGTGGAGACGGTGGGTAATGCAGTGGGGAGAAAGGAGGTCAGAAAGGTAGGGAGGTGCCAGGGTGTGAAGGCTGACAAGAGGTGAGCCCACGGAAATGTGAAGAGTCGTTCTGAGAATTGTTTCCCTGCAATAGCTAATAGATTGCCTTTTTTTGCCCTAATATGTTGAACTGAAGCATAATCTCCCCAACACAGCTGATTGTATATCACAGAGCCGCAGAGCCATCTGGCTTTCAAGTCACCCACGCCCACTGCAGCCACAGACACCTATCTCCTCTCGACTCTCGAATAGCATTCAATGCTTCGGTCTGACTGTTTTCACACAATTATTTATGCTACAGGACTTGTGGAGTCCCGTATCGTAATGGTTAGCGCGCTCGCCTCACAAGCGAGAGGATGTGGGTTCGATTCCCGGGCAGGGGGAAATATTAGGCAAGTTTCCTTACTCCACACACTTCTGTTTATGCAGCAGTAATTAGGAACCCGGTTGTTAGTCGATTAGCGGATCACTTTCTAGGGATAATAATCCCTCCCCCCAAAAAAAATGTGGTCACTCAATCCACAACTGTTTGTGAGACATTGCTGTGCGCAACTGGCTGACACGTTTCGTCCACAAAATACAAACTTTGTAGTTTATTCCGCGAAGCGCTTTGAGACGTCTCAACCACGTGATAAGGCATTATATCAAATGCAAGGATTATTATTATTTGTTTTTCCTTATTGCCCTCACCGAGAATGATTCTTTGTGGTGTGGTTGAGAACCTGAATGAAGTAGCAAGGGCTCCACCAGGGTTGAAAAGAGTTGGGGAGATGATGAGATAAATCAACAAGTTGTGGTCAAGTGATGCCTAATTTAGGGATTTGTAGATTGCAAGGAGAAGGGAAGCCTGCGGGAAACATACTTATAATATAATACTCCCTGCACTTGATAACACTTAATCACATCGTTGAAATGTCTCAAAGTGCTTCACAGGAGTTACTGTAAAGTGCAGTTGCTGAATATTTTGCAGGTGAACCCAGCAGCCAATTTGCACTGTTGAAGTCAGTGCAGCTGTGTTCAGCTAATGGATTCTGGCCTTCGAATTACTGGTTAACAGTTTACCCACTTTTTGTTTCATTTATAAAAGGCCATTATCCTGCCACCCAGCATGGGAACCCCAATGCCTAACACTACAGATCTATTGGCTTCTCCAACGTTACCACTGAAAACAGTGTCAGAGCAGGAGGGGATGAGGGAGGTTCTATCTTTGGTCCGTTTGATGTGATAAATATCAAGCGAGCAAGTAAATGTTGTTCCATGTTAACCATCAAACTACTGTCAACACAATACAACACACTGTTGGGACTTCCTCCTGATGTGAAAGGCCCGACACCAAATGCAAGAATGACTATTATTATGGAACTGTTCAGTTCCCTAATTCAGACCATGGTTTTTGATTTCAACCCCCAGCTCGGGTGCAAACTCTTAATTGTCCAGGGCCTTGGGACTTCTTTACGATGTGAAATACACCATATAAATGTAGTTTTGTTATCATCATTGTTATTAGTATCACTCTCTGTTCCATCTTCTTCCTCTATCTATTGTGGGATTTTGTTATTGAGTGGTGTGTCTCACTTCCTAGAGTATCCAAGAAACATAACACATTTTCAGGATAGTAGGAGGCCATTTAGCTCACAGAATATATGCCGTAGACACCTGTATAGTAATCCGTTAATATCAATTCCACATGCCGGTGTTTTCCCTGTATCCCCCGGTATTGTCCACAAAATAGACAGTCAATCCATTTTACAGTATATTCTGTGAAGCCCTTTGAGACGTCTCAATGACATGATAAGGCGCTTTATCAAATGCAAGGATTATTATTATTGCACAGTTGCTTATCCACTTTCTGTCTGAATGTTAATAGAACCACAAACGTTTTCTGTGCTGAAGGTAATCATTCAGCCTAAAGTGTCTGTTATTCTAATTCTGTTTTTTTTACATTCATCCTTGAAGGGTGATGAACAAAGTCAGTTTGCCCTGTTCATTCTTCAGTACAAAATATTGTTACCTGCATCCTGAAATGAGGTATTGTCACATTAAAGCTGACAAGGCTCTTGACTTGACATTTCATCCATAAACTGTATCCTTACAATTAACACTGACTGAAACTGAGGCCGACTTGAATAGCTCACATCTGACCTCTTTGTTGCGGTATTCATTGCTATTTTCCAATGTTTGTCAATGTCTGTACTGATAAGAACAGAACTGTGTGTCTGACAGAGATTTAGTACACTTGCCTGACATGAATACAAATACTTCATATAGTTTCACTGCTGTACTGAGAGCTATGTTCGACTGTGAAGCCCTGATAGTTGAATATCCTACATGGATGAATACCCTGCTGGCGATCACTGCCTAAGTACTCTTGTGAAGAATGGATACTTAGTTGAAAAGCTGCTCATGTTTGTGGATCTTTAACTTCAACATATTCCTCTCTCCAGAATAGATTGGTGGTGGTGGGGGGAGGGTGGTGGCTCAAGGTGGCATGTAGATCTATAGGAAGACTAGAAACAGTTGTGGATTGAATGACCAATTTGTGTTTATTTTAAAGGATTATTACCCCCGGAAAGGGCTCCACCAATTGACTAACAACCAGGTTCCTACTTCTTAGGTAAACAGAGGCATGTGGTGTAAGGAAACTTGCCTCAGGTTTCACCCCACTGGGAATCGAACCCAGGTCCTCTTGCTTGCGAGGCGAGTGTGCTAACCACTGCACCACGGGATTCTACTCCAAGTAGCCATTTGTGTGATTGGTTGGACAGCGAGTGCACAAAGTCAATGTGAACTGGAGGCCCAATACTGTCCTCATCCAACCTCTGCAAACGTGCGCTTTCCAGCAAGGTCTCTCCATTGTGACCAGCAGCGTGTGACCTGTGACTGATTTTTCTGCTCAGCTCAGCCCAGGGGCCTTGAGGTCGATTGTAGCCCTCAGGCGAAATTTGGTGCCTCGCTGAAGGCGACTATCTAACTCAGCGCAGAGCAGACAATAAAATCTGGGAACTTTGTGTCCTGTAATGACTGCGTTCAACTCTGGGCAGTACTTTTAACAACAGACTTTGATAAACCGCTTTATTAAACCCTCGGCAATCAGTCCTACAGCCTCTCTGCCCCCACCCTTTAGGACTCCAATCCACATTCCCTCCATCCAGCCCCCTTCCTTGGCTCCTTCAATACCTGTCCCAAGACTTTCCTCCTCGACCACGCCTTCGATTACCCTCCCACCCCCATCCCACCTGCCCTCCACCCTCACTAATCCCGACTCCCAGCACGGGTACACTGTCCGGAGCTTTGGGATGTCCTCCCGAAGTGAAAGGCGCTGTACAAATGTAATTTGTTGTTGTTGAAAATACGTTCCTTCTTTACATTGAGCAGCTCGGTGTAAACCTACTGTTTTTATTTGTGAATTCATTCAACTGACAGGCTTAATGATAATGCGAGACCTGATGAATTTAGGCACGGTTTCTACTGCTGTTACCTAGTTGGGAAATCAATGCTCGGAATCATGAATTTTTCACGCACTCTTACCCCGTCAAATTAAATTTGCATTGGAGAAAAGAAGGTTGAGGAAAATCAGGCTGCTGCCCTGTGCATTTCACCATCCCTCCAGAAGCACTGAGTCCCCAGCGAATCGTTGCAATTAAATTCAGCTTTCATAAGCAGTAAGTCATAGTGACAACTATGAAAGTACTGCTGAGGTTGCGTGCTGCATCCCAGATTGAAACAGGCTCCATATTCCTATAGAATTTCAACAACAACGACAAAATTACATTTGTATAGCGCCTTTCACCTCGGAAGTCTGACCCCGAGCCAGGTTGAGGGGATGGGGGGAGGTGACCCTAAGCATGATCAAATATGAAGGTCTATGGGTGGGAAAGTTGGGAGGGAGGGGGCAAGGTGGGGGGATTGAGGAAAGGAGTTCCAGAGCTTCAGGGCTGAAAGCACGGTCGCTGACGGTGGAACAGAGGGGGCGAGGGACGAAGGCGAGGCCGGAGCCGGCCGATTGGAAGCATTGGGTGGTAGAGTGGGGGGTGAACAAGTCGGATAGGTTGGGAGGTGCGAGGGCGTGAAGGGGTTTGAAAACGAGGTGCGTGGAGGGGATAACTCCCTTTTACTGGGCTTTATTCACCTTCTCTCTATTTATCTTCCCTCCTTTCTTAAAGGTATCGACAGATAATAATATTAATAATAATCCTCGCATTTGATATAGTCCCTTATCATGTCATTGAGGCATCTCAAAGCGCTCTCAATCTCAAACTTTAAAATATTTTTTAAAAAATTGTTACCCCCAGAAAGCGATCCGCCAATCAACTAATGACCACGTTCCTACTTACTGCTACTAAATGTGCGTGGACTAAGGAAATTTGTCTAAGGTTTTGCCCCACCCGGGAATCAAACCTGTGATGTCTCGCTTTGTTTGTGGGACGCTGCTGCGCACAATTGGCTGCCGCGTTTCTCCCAGAAAATACACAGTCAATCCACTTTACAATATATTCTGTGAAGCGCTTTGAGACGTCTCAATGACATGATAAGTCGCTATGTCAAATGCAAGGATTATTTTGTAGGAATAGGCTCCCAAGGCGGACAGTGGAAGCAGAAATGTTTCAAGAACAAATTAGGTAGATTTCTGCTAGAAAATAACATCATGACATGTCAAGCGACTGCCAGGATGGTGGAAGGCGAACGAGGTAGACCTTGGTCTTCTTTCGCCAGCAAATTCTTATAGGAACAGGAATAGGCCATTCAGCCCCTCGAGCCTGTTCCACCAATTTATTAGATCTCTGTACCTCAACTCCAATTATGATGATATAAGTTTGTAATCACTCTCTTTCAGAGAATTTTCCCTTAATTCTCTTCAAAAATATTTCTGTTAATCTCTCAACAAGTAATAATGTTTGATCCTCTGGGTGATCCTAGTGGTCCAAGGCAGTGATACTGAAAATTTTGGGGGCTGATATGCCTCAACTCCAGTGAGGTGTTGTGGAGTGCATTATCAGCTCATTCTCCAGGCCAGTGTTGGGCTAAGTGTTATGTTGTAAGAGGTGCCGTCCTTCAGTTGAGATATTAAAACGAGGTTTTGTCTGCCTATTCAGGTGGACTGTAAAGAACATAATAAGAATAATCCTTGCATTTGATATAGCGTTGTCCAGGACGTCCCAAAGTGCTTCACAGGATGTCCTGTAAACTGGACTGACTGTATTTTGTGGGCAAATATATAACAGAATATATGACATATAACATGATTCAAAAAGAGAAGGGAGTTTCTCCCAATATCCTGCCCACAATCCAGTTAAATTGGTCATTAACCCCCTTGGTTGTTTGTAAGGCTGACACTTTAATGTGGAGTCCTGTAGCTCAGTGGTTAGAGCACTCGCTTTGCAAGCGAGAGACCTGAGTTCAATTCCAGGCAGAGGGTGAAACCTTGGGCAAGTTTCCTTACTCCACAAAGAGCCTAATAATAATCCCTCCAAAAACCCAAAACAATAATTAATTGGTCATTTTCAATCTACGACTGTTTGTGGGACATTGCTGTGCGCAATTGGCTGCCGCGTTCGCCCACAAATATACAGTCAATTCACTTTACAGTGTGTTCTGTGAAGCGCTTTGGGACGTCCTCCCGACGTGAAAAGTGCTATATCAAATACAAGGATTATTATTATTTAATAGTGTAAATACTATTTCTGAATTATAGCACTGGTAAACGTGTCTCGTATTGAGCTGGTGGAAGTGGGAACACAGCTGCCTGAATGAGATTTTTTTCTCACTCTATAGGTGCAAAGAAATCTTTTAAAAATCCTCTTTTAAACAAATAAATCAACCTTTGCTCTCTGCCAACTGCCAATTGATTCTGGCAACTGCTGCCAAGTGTTTGTGCGTGGATTTTAAATAGCTCCAGTTGCACTGCATCCTCTGCGGAAGACTCCTTGTTCTAACCTTTCACACCGTGAGACGTGGTGCTTCCCGCGAGTGAGCGAGAAAGCCAGCCAGTGAGTTAATCTGGATGGATGTCACACACCCACTAACACCCTGGAATCAGATTGCCTGACTATTCTCTGGGAAGGGAGTGGGACTTGATCCATTGTTATGTTGGGCAGGGAACAGGGTGAAACTATATGAGATGAGAGAGATATAAATATATATACAAATGAATTCCACAATAAATTAATACAGAAGAATGCAGCATTGTCATTTCCTTTCTTATTTGCATCTCTTCTGTTAGGCTCTTCCCCTTCAGTTTTCCCCTTCTCTCCCTAAATTGGTGAAGCTTCCTAACTTCTTTGCCACTGATACTACCAGCCCTCCACAGAGGAGAGTAACCAGATTTCATCTCAGGGCATAGATAACAAGTGACAATAAGCCTTTTGAGTATTGTGAGCGATTGAACCTGTTCCTGTCCGCACCCAATCTCTTCATATGCACATTTTCCAGCAATTAGTAGAAGGAGCCCTCATTGTTGAATTTTCCTATAATTATCCAGTGCCGCCCCAGTTGAAATTAGTAAACTCAGCACAGGTATTGTTGTTGTTGTTTCAACATTATAGGCAATACATCAAATGCAAGCATATTTCATTAGCCCAGGAAAGGTATCCTGTGAAGTGCTTTAAGACATCTCAACAATGTGATAAAGTGCTATATCAAATAAAGGGATGATTAGTATTATTCTAATCCCATTTCCATGCTCCAGACTCTACCCCGCGTGAAGGGCGCTATAAATGCAAATTACTTTTGCTGTTTCTCCTACGGTGTTTAAATACAGTCAATCCACTTTACAATATATTCTGTGAAGCGTTTTGAGACATCTCAATGACGCGATAAGGTGCTATATCAAATGCAAGGTTAATTATTATTATATATTTAATTCCAATGTTCTTCACCTGCCATTGCCAAAAAAAAGGAAATCCTTGCGCCACAAGTTTTTAATAAAATATAACCTTGTTGATTCTTTTGGGTTAAAAAACAAAATCCAGAAAAAAATCCATGTCTCCTTCTTTCCTGACTGCAGTGCCTCAGGTCACTCCACTGGGCAAATACAATATTTTGCAGTATTCATGGTACCTGAAGGTTCTCTTCTGAGCCGGGGGGAGGGTGGGGGGGGGGAACTACATCTACCACATTGTCTTCCGGTGATTCACATTCATGCAGACGGATGGCGGACTAGACGATCGGTACGTCAGCCTCATATGACATCATGGGTTCCTTGGGAGTCGGCTTTAAGAAACAACAGTGGAGGATAATAATAATAATTATAATAATAATGATAATTCTTGCATTTGATTTCACGTCTTTTTGAGCCGTCTCAAAGCGCTTCATATCTGCGCCACAACTGGCACCGCCTTCCATCACCTCCGGAACATCGCCAGACTACGGCATTACCTCACCCCTCACGCGGCTGAAACTCTGGTCCACGCCTCTATCCCCTCAAGGCTGGACTATGGGAACTCTCTCCTCGTCGGCCTTCCCGGCACCTCCCTCCACACTGCAGGTCATTCAGAACTCTGCAGCTCGTGTACTGTCCCGCACCAGGCTTCGGGACCACATCACTCCCACCCTCGCTCACCTCCACTGGCTCCCCATCCCCAGAGGATCGAATTCAAGATCCTCATCCTCACCTACAAGGCCATTCACGGCCTCGCTCCCTCCTACCTCTCCGACCTACTATCCCCCTACCTACCTGCCCGTACCCTCCGTTCCTCTGGCTCCGGTCTGCTCCACACCCCCCGCCCCAACCGCCCTACCATCGGTGGTCGGGCCTTCAGCCTCTCAGCCCTGAGGCTCTGGACCTCCATCCCCCAGTGCCTTCGCCGCCTCCTCCCTTTCCTCCTTCAAGGCCGGTCTCAAGACCTTTCTCTTTGACTGTGCCTTCAGCTCCCCTCTCGACTCTCTACCCCCTCCTCGCTCCCTCCCTTCCCTCCCCTCACCATTTCCCCCCCAATGCTCGGGTCCCGACCCAACTGTCCGGCGCCTTGGGACGTCCTCCCGACGTGAGAGGCGCTCTATACATGAAATCTTGTTGTTGTTGTTGTTCACAGAATATACTGTAAAGTGAATTGACTGTATATTTTGTGGGCGAAACGCAGCGGCCAATTGCGGGCAGCAGCCTCCCACGATTGGATCGAAGTGACCAATTTACTGTTATTATTATTGTTGTTATTATTATTATTATCACTATCATTAGTTTTGAAGGAATTATGGAGTTGAGAGAGAACTGATGCTTTTGGTCACGTTGCGGACACATCGACGGTGTTCGCTTGGCCGTCTACTCGACTGTACGGTTCCCTTTAGAAGAAAAAAAATTTTTTTAAAAAAAAAATGTAAGGGTTTCAAACAAAAAACAAAACAAAAAAAACAAAAAATTATTATTATCAAAAACAAAACAGGTGGGGGGAGGGGGAATAAGAAAAGGGGGAGAAAATAAACTACAGATCCCAGAATGCACCGGGGCGGTCAGCCAGTGCGAGGCTGGGAGGGAGGCGCATGCGCGCTTAGGGCGGGCGGGCGTGCTGGCGTGATGACGTGAGCACGCGCGACGTCACTGAGGCTGCCGCGACGTCACTGGTGGGGGGGGGGGGTTGAAGAGAAGGTTCAAGATAAGCGGCGAGTCAGAGAGAGAGAGAGAGTGAGTGTGTGAGTGGAGAAGGAGGAGAGAGAGAGAGAGATTGGGAGAAGGAGAGAAAGAAGGAGGGACAGCACTGTGCCAAGAAAACACAGAGAGAGAGAGAGAGAGAGAGAAAAAAGAAGAGAGAGAGAAAAAGAAGAAAGACGTTGATTGTATTTGTAGGTGTCGAAAGAGAAGAGGGGAAGGAGAGAGAGAGAGAGAGAGAAAAAAAAGGGGTAAATTCCCCTCAAAGGGAAAGACACACACACACACACAGAGAGAGAGAGATTAATCTCGACGAGAAGAAGAAGAAGAAGAAGACGACGACGACAAAGTGGCGTCGCCTGAGTGAGAGAGAGAGAGAGAGAGTGTGAGAGGAAGAGAGGGAGAGAGAGAGTGAGTGAGAGAGGAGGGGGGGAGAGAGAGAGAGTGATAGAGGAGGGGGGGAGAGAGAGAGAGAGAGAGAGTGTGAGAGAGGAAGAGAGAGAGAGAGAGAGCGACTTGTCCTCAAGACTGTTTTCTCCTTTTGTTGACATCGCTATTTACCACCTTCATCCCTCCCCCCCACCCCCCCACCCCCCCACACACACACACACACACAAAAACCCCTCCTCCTCCTCCTCCTCCTCCATATTGAGCAGCAGACACACCAACGGTCTGTTGTGGGGGGCAACGGAGAAGGGAGAGTGTGTGAGCATCCACAGGGCCTCGACACCCACCCACCCACCCACCCACCCAGAGAGAGGGAGAGAGACACAGACACCCAGAGAGAGAGAGGGAGAGAGAGGCAGACAGATACCCAGACAGACACAGACAGACAGACAAGCGGCTGAAAGCCTCTCCAGCCAACAAACAGCAGCTCTCAGTCACAGCCTCAACATGTCCTCTCCAAGTCCAGGGAAAAGGCGAATGGACACCGATGTGGTGAAACTGTATCCTTCAGACAAAAAAAGAAAACAACTCTCTTGTCTGTCTGTACGTGTGGGTGTGTGTCTGTCTCTGTGTGTGTCTCTATGTGTGTGTCCCACTAGATGTGTGTGTGTGTGTGTCTGTGTGTCTCTGTGTGTGTGTGTCCCTCTATATGTGTGTGTGTCTCCCTGTGTGTATGTTGGACTGTCTGTCTCTGTGTGTGTGTGTGTGTCTATGTGTCTGTCTCTGTGTGTGTGTCTGTGTCTGTCTCTCTGTGTGTCTCTGTCTCTGTGTGTGTCTGTCTCTGTGTGTGTCTGTGTCTGTCTCTGTGTGTATGTGTCTGTCTCTCTGTGTGTGTGTCTGAGAGAGATCTCGACATCAGCCAGGCCTCTCTTCTCTCTTTGTCTTTTTAATTTTACCTTTTCATTTATTTGGGGTGTGGGGTTGGTGGTGGGTGTGGGGGTCTTCAAAAGAAAGAAGAGGTTTTGCCTGGACGGTGAGTCTTTTTTTTAAAAAAAGAAAAGGGACATTTAATTATTATTGTTATTTTTGGGGGGGAGGAAACCCCCCCCACACACACATACTTAATAAGTAGATAAGCTTTTATTTTTGGTCTTTTAATAGACCAACAACCAGTGATAATCGACTGGATCGTTTTACCCTTTTTGAGATGTTTCAGTGTTATTTGGCTTGTTTTTTGTACATGATGTGGACGTTGCAAATGGTTTATTTTAATAACACATTTTGATAAATACCCTGTTTAAAGGGATTATACATACAGTCTATATGTTAATATATACGGGGGTGGGATTGAAAGAGTTGATGAGTTGACTGTATCCGGGATTATTTGTACAATTTAGTTGCTCTGTGGATATTGTCAGGCCTTTTTGTTGTTTGGTTGGGGGGAGAAAAATAAACACCTTTGGCATCTCCAAATCCTTTCTGGATTTGATTCGGATGGTTTCTTAGTCGTTCAGAGTTTTTGCTGCCCTGATTGTGTGTGTGTGTGTGTTTTTAAGGCCTCTATCTAGTTTTTTTTGGAGTGGGGGTGGTGGAGAAACCTTTGTATGTGTGTGTCTGTGTGTGTGTATGTTTTTTTTTGGTGGTGGTGGTTGGTGGTTGTATATAATTTGTTGTATGTTGTTTCAGACCCAACGTTTCCAACCAGAGACACAATCTCATCAAACCTTGTTAGGAAAATCTTTCTGAAATGTGAGGTGTAAGGAGGCAGGGTATTTATGGTTTTTTTTCTGGTCCTGTTCTATAACCTTTTCACTGGTGTTTTTTTACAGGCCTGTTGATGCCTCTCAGTTATGTCGGGGGGTGGGGGGGTGGGAGGAACAAGAACTGAAGGAATTTGAGGGTCGATGTCCATTCAAGTCTTTTAATTGGGTGACATTTTAATGGACTGCTTTCTGTTGTCAGGTCCCAATGACTTTGTTTGTGGCTGAAGGTTTTTGATTTGAACGGAAATTGATTCTCTGTGTGTGTGTGTGTGTGTGTGTGTCCTTTTCGATTTTAATTCGACATTTTTCTTTTGGGGGTGGAGATCACACTGGGGGAGGATTTTACTTTACACACAAGTGTCAGATTGTAAAGGGTGTTCGTTGTGTGTGTGTGTGTGTGTGTGTGTGTTGCATATTTTTTTGTATGGTGGGAGGGGGGGGGGGGATCAGATTGGGATATATATATATATATATAGAGAGAGAGAGAGAGAGAGTGGATTGCAAAATACTGCATGTATTTTTTTTCACCCCCCTCACCCATTCTTGACTTGTTTTTCTGCTACCTGCTGGAACTCGTTGGACAGCAACTGTTGGTCCTAAAGAAAACTGTAGGATTGCGATTGGCTGTGTTGTTACCAGCCGGAATTGGGCTGAGGTGGAGCTTACTGACACACATACACAGAAACCAGCTGACACCACAAAGGAAAGCCTACACACACACACACACACACACACAACACGTCTGGATCTCTAGTTGGGGGTGAGAGGGTACACACACACACACACACACACACACACACGTCTGGATCTCTAGTTGGGGGTGAGAGGGTACACACACACACACACACACAACACGTCTGGATCTCTAGTTGGGGGTGAGAGGGTACACACTCACACAACACGTCTGGATCTCTAGTTGGGGGTGAGAGGGTACACACACACACACACAACACGTCTGGATCTCTAGTTGAGGGTGAGAGGGTACACACACACACACACACGTCTGGATCTCTAGTTGGGGGTGAGAGGGTACACACACACACACACAACACGTCTGGATCTCTAGTTGAGGGTGAGAAGGTACATACACACACACACACACAACACGTCTGGATCTCTAGTTGAGGGTGAGAGGGTACATACACACACACACACGTCTGGATCTCTAGTTGAGGGTGAGAGGGTACACACACACACACAAAACGTCTGGATCTCTAGTTGGGGGTGAGAGGGTACACACACACACATACACACACACGTCTGGATCTCTAGTTGAGGGTGAGAGGGTACACACACACACACGTCTGGATCTCTTGTTGAGGGTGAGAGGGTACACACACACACACACACGTCTGGATCTCTCGTTGAGGGTGAGAGGGTACACATACACACACACACATACATACACACACACACATCTGGATCTCTCGTTGAGGGTGAGAGGGTACACATACACACACACACACACACACGTCTGGATCTCTAGTTGAGGGTGAGAGGGTACATACACATACACACACACACACACACACGTCTGGATCTCTTGTTGAGGGTGAGAGGGTACACACACACACATACACACACACACACGTCTGGATCTCTAGTTGAGGGTGAGAGGGTACACACACACACGTCTGGATCTCTAGTTGGGGGTGAGAGGGTACATACACACACACACACACACACGTTTAGATCTCTAGTTGAGGGTGAGAGGGTACACACACACACATCAGTGAATGAACTTCCCTGAATCGAGCTTCCCTTAATTGAGCTGGGCATCACTTTTTTTCTTAGAATAATTCTTCCCCCACCCCCATTCCCCCCCACAATAAAAATGTCGAAATGAATTTAAATTGAAATGAAATGATGGGATATGTTTTCAAGGGTAGCATCCCAATGGCGTGCACTGTATTCGGAAGGCAATTAATTCAGTCCTCTAGGATTGTAGCAGTCGGAGGCTTACTTTTCTGTGTTTCTCCCTACAAATTTAATTGATTTCAGAGGAATAGTATAATTGAAAGTTTACCTACGTTTCGTCTTCGCTCTCGAGTACTTTTTGAATAGGTGATTGCATTGTTTTAAACTTTGCCTTGCCACTTTTGAGTTTATTACCGACATATTTCTGTGTTTGGAAGAATGACAACTCTGCTGTTTTACTTTGCTCAGCTATGGTGGTGGAGTGCGTACAGAATTAGAGTTGTCTATACTCCAGTCTGGTTAAAAGGTTCAGTAATGTCTTATGAGCTATAACTATATTAATAATACTCCTTGCATGTGATATAGCGCCTTATCACATCTCAAAGCACAGGATATATTCTAAAGTGAATTGACTGTATATTTCGTGGGCGACAAGTGGCAGCCAATTGCGCGCAGATATTTTTCAGATATATGCTGGTCTCAGCATCACGCAGAGTTTCACAGTTTAGACTATTTGAATATGCTTTGAGCTGTGGCATACAAATTGGAACACCCCTGAGTTCAGTTTGTGCATTGTGCTGTGTTTAGTTTACCACGTTCAGGCAAGGAGGGGTTTGTGGGGGGGGTGGAGGTGGGGGAGGTGGAAAGAATTAGCTAGTGTTCTAAACCTGGTCTCTGTCCTCTGATTTCCCTCACTGCTGGAAAATATGGCGTGTGATGATTGAGGACGGGATCAGCCATTGGTGTGTCATCCTCACGGTTGAATAGTTTGCTGACAATCACAACTTCAGCTCGCACATGAAGATGATTACTTGAACAGATATTGGAGAGCTTCCAGCCCCTGTGGAAGTGTACCCCGACGTGACTCATCCTCGTGAAAAGGTGTGAAAATAACTATCTTTGCTTCTGTTTTGTATTATAAATATTAATCTTTTGGGTGTGTTCATCATATATTCGTGTCAAAGCACTCTGCCCGGTAGGGTTTGCATTCGTAGACATCAGCAGCAAAAAGGATTTAAGACATTGTAAAATCGCTTGAAATCCACAGTGTATTGCAAGTAATAAATGCCTTTGAGTGGTTACAAGACTGCAGCAGTATCTTGTGGGTTAGTTGGCAGCTTGCTTCGTTCCTATGGAATGTATGTTTGTCCCCGCTAGCTTCCTTACCTCCACACAGGCAATTTGCATGAATTGCTAGGTATGTTGTCTTGTATGCAGGCCAAATGGGAAGATTGAATCAAGTTGTGATTAATTAATTCAGTTAATCTTCTCCAGCGTTCAGAGAACACGTTATCCCTGAAGCAGTACACCTTTGAAACTGTGTCAGATTTTAACTGGATGTGATCAGATGGGGAGGAATTAGCAGTTGTTTTGCTTGCATGTTGCCGGAGCAAGTCAATTCTGTTCTCCTTTGACCTTCTGAGTGTTAGGCTGGCACTGGCCTCCTGCTTGGCCCTCGTCCCCTCCGTTCCACCATCGATGGCCATACTTTCAGCTACTAGGCCCTGAAGCTTTGGAACTCTCCCCCAATCTCTCCGCCTTAATAATAATAATAATAATCCTTGCATTTGATATAGCGCTTTTCACGTCAGGAGGACGTCCCAAAGCGCTTCACAGAACACACTGTAAAGTGAATTGACTGTATATTTGTGGGCAAACGCGGCAGCCAATTGCGCACAGCAATGTCCCACAAACAGTCGTAGATTGAAAATGATTCATTTATTATTGTTTTTGGTTTTGGAGGGATTATTATTAGGCTCTGTGTGGAGTAAGGAAACTTGCCCAAGGTTTCGCCCTCTGCCTGGAATTGAACTCAGGTCTCTCACTTGCAAAGCGAGTGCTCTAACCACTGAGCTACAGGACTCCACAAGAGCTACAGCGCCTTGTCCCCTCCTTCCCCTTATGACTGAAGACTTTCTTCTTCGGCTGTGCTTATGGTCTCCACAACTTGGCATCAGACTCGGCCACCGTTAAGCCCTCCGAGACACGTGAAAGGTGCTGTATAAATGCAAGTTGTTGTTCGTCAATCTATGTTCAAGTCCAGTTATTCTATCAGTTCTATGGGTTTTGGACTAGGAACTCTACAGTGACTGATCAAAGTTTTGGAATCATCAATCATTTCCAGCAGTAAAGATATTTTGGCGCCCATGACATCTATAATTAAGACCAGTGGTTTATGAAGATTGCTGACTGAAGTTGGCGTAGCGTGGAAGCATGATGACTTGCCACTTTTTCCATGAGTTTGGTAGTGCCTTGTGCTGCGTGTGGTTGAGTGGTTCAAAATATTAAGCATTTGAGCTGCTAAAAGTTTCATGGGTAAGTGATGTCAAGGTTAAGTCTCCTTGCCATCTTGTACTCTGTAGTCTGGATTGCAACTCTGAGAGCAGGAAGAACAAGTAGGATGTTGATTTGAGAAGATCAAGTACTGTTTCCTTGTAAAGTGATACAAAGTTGTGTAGCACAGTTTGCCATTGGTGAATGCAAAATACCCTATGTGTTTCAGTTCATTTAACAAGAAAGTTTTTCTAGAGGTAGGGTTCAATACTATCTATGGGTCTGTGTGATTCTATAAATAGTCCCAAGTTTTGCATGTTGGATGGATGGTGTCATCGGAAACACTTGATTGCATTCTTTAGCTGTTTTTGCCTTGCAATATTCTCCCCCCTTTTTAAACGGTATTAACTCATGCAGAGGTACTAACTCAAGTAAGGTTCTACAGGTGCCTGCCCCCCCCCCCCAATACTTCACCCAACTGTCTGTCCCTCACGGGTGAGCCTGAACAGTGAAGGATGGACAGGTGAGACCAATACTGTCCTTATCCACAGGTGCACCTTCTGATTACTGGTCACTGGTTAGTTATTGGAGCCCTGGCTGATGCAGTATTTTCCCTTCTTAACACTGGGGCCAATTGTATGTCCGATTCGATTGAGACAAGCTAATATATACCACCAGGCTGTGAATAGCACCTGGGATCTTTTGGGCCCTTAAAAGGCATAGGTTTGCTTTGGGCATTGGCTTTAGAAATCGAAACATCAGGTACTAGTTCGCTTATCATCACTATGTCAAGTAACTAATTTATTGAATACGCTGCATTTATTTTTGAAATTTAAGCTACTTAATGCAGGATGGACAAAGGGAACCCCTGACATAAATTTTAAGCGTTCAAGGAGGAGTTTGTTTCTCGCTTGCTTGTCAATTGCTGTCCTGGTAAAAGTGACTTGATTGTATCTGTGATGCAACAATGTCAATGTCTGACCTTCTCTTTGACCGTGCCTTCAGCTCGACTCTCTAACTCCTCGCTCGCTCCCTCCCTTCCCTCCCCTCACCCTGACCATTTCCCCCCAATGCTCGGGTCCTGACCCAACTGTCCAGCACCTTGGGACTTCCTCCGGACGTGAAAGGCGCTCTATAAATGGAATCTTGTTGTTGTTGTTATGGTAGGCTGGTAACTGGCCTGGAGGTTTTAAAGCCCCTGAAAACTATTGATTGAAAGTTGTTCCTATCTTCACATTTTAGGTTTGGGAGCCAGGAAGATAATAGGTTGTTAATCATAATTTAGAGGTAAAAGAGAATAGATTGGATTGGTTGGGTAAACAAAAAAATTTCGCTCGTGAATGGGAGGAGTGAGGAAAAGGAATAAAGTGGAATAAAAGCTTATTAAAAGTAATGATTTTCAGTGTTGCTTGTGTCGATTGGGACTAATAGTACAGTAATAAAACTTACCGACTGACAATGAAATAGTTTTTATTACTGTTTGTTTCACTGTGTTTGAGATTCTACAACCTAAGCTCTGGGCTCTCTTCCTCTGCTCCACCCCCTCCCTACGTCTTGCCTTAAAACCTACCTCTTTGACCGCACCTATGGCCGCCTCTCCTTCCCTCTCTTGCTCAGTGTTCTACCCCATCTTTATTAAGTATCCAAGACATTACCCTACATGAAGCGCCCTAACTGCATAAATGTAAATTATTGTCTGAAAATCTCAAACTGATTGTCCTATTAAAAACTGGAAGTTTTCTACATCAGCTGGCTGCCCAAAGGGTTAACTATTAACTAAACATTGACTTGTAGTTGTATTGTATTCAGATTAAAAACCTTTGTCCTAAATACCTAACACTGTTCGGTTTACATGGAACTAGCACTCCTCTTTGGGTCACAGCTTGAAAAAGATTGAGGAGTATCTTGAGCAAGGGGCATTCTTCCTGCTTGATTATTACAGATGTTATCATGATCGAGAAACCCAAGGCAAGTTTTCTTACTCCACATGCCTCTGTTTACCTAGCAGTAAGTAGGAACCCAATTGTTAGTTGGTTGGCTGATCGCTTTCTGAGGATAATAATCCCTCAAAAAAATAATAATTTGGTCATTCAATCCATGACTGTTTGTGGTACACTGCTGTATGCAATTTGCTGCCACAAAATATACAGTCAAGTCAACTTTACAGTATATTCTGTAAAGTACTTTAGATTCTCAACGACATGATAAGGCGCTATATCAAATGCACGTAGTATTATAATATTTAGAGTGCGCACTCGAAGGAACTTTTTGTCTTCTCTTCTCTCCCTTCCCTATTAGAGAGAGGTACATGAGTTTTAATTTGTGTTCATGTCATGATTGGGTTTTGCATGTTCACCTAATTTCCTTTTCCAGCAATATAGCACGGTTGAGAAATTCACTTCTATGTAGGTGGTTCCTGAGTATTCACATGGGGGGTTGCAGCGTCACTTTGAAATAGTGCTTTAAGCAGAAATCTAACGATTCCTTTCACGGGCCAAGTTTTTTTTCAATTGTTCAGTCAGATACTGTCAAGAACTGCTCTCTGGAGAGATGTGTAACTGTTTTATTTGGCTGTATTATGTACAACTCTTGTTGACTGGTCAAGAAGCACCATTGATGGTGTTTTAAGATTTGCAACCTAGACTTGCCTTTCTGGTCGAAAGAGGATATGAAATAGAATCTTTCACAGAAGACAGAATGATGGAGGTGTTTAAAATCAATCTGATTATTTCCACACTATTTACCTGCTGAGGAACCAACTAGTCAACTGTATTCTACTCATCTACAGTTTTTTTCAGTTACCCTTTTATCTAAAAAAATCATTTGAGACTTATTAGACATTGTTAATGGTTTCACAACTTTTTGTTCCCCCTGTACAAAGGTTAAGATTAGTTCAGTGCTCTAAGCATTCTGTGTGAATCCATTGGCCACAGCAGTGAATTTACATTTATACAATGCTTTTCATATCGAGGGGGTCCCAAGGCACTTGACAGTCCTGGCTTTCTACCTGAGCTGGGGGTGGGGCATATGGGTTGTGGGGAAGGAAAGATAACCAAAGGCTCAGTCAAAGAGGAGGGACTTGAGATGGACTGCAAAAGAGGAGGGATGTGGTGAGTCAGAGGGATTCTGTGATGGAGTTCCAGAGAGTGGGGGCAGATAGACTGAAATGGTATGGTTAGGGAGTGATGAGGCCTTGTCTGCTGAGCAAAGGGAGTGGTCAGGTTGGTACGGATAAAGGAGGTCAGCAAGACCATGGAGAGATTTGAAGGTGAGGACGAGAGTCAGTGGCTTGCGGAGAGTAGTGCAGGAAAGGACACCGACCGGCCCCACAGTTCTGGATAATCTGCAGTTTGTGTAGGGAAGGGATTTAAGGTTGCCCAGTTGAGGATTTCCTTTCCTCTGTCTGTTCCTTCTTTAATGGAAACCAAATTAAGACCCCAGGTTCAACTCTTTGCTGATTGAATTTTTCCAAACGAAAAGTTTGAAGTTTTTGAGGTCATTTGGGTCCACTTACCTTCCAACATGACAACTTGTATGAGATGAGAGCTGTGTGTATTAATTTTCTTGTGGCGATTTGGGTGATGGTTGACAATGGGGTGTCTTATTAATAATAATCCATGCATTTGATATAGTGTCTTGTCAGGCTGTTGAGACGTCTCAAAGTGCTTCACATAATATATTGTAAAGTGGAGTGACTGTATTTTGTGGGCCACACACGGCAGCCAATTGTACACAGCAGTCTTGGGTGGAATGCATTCCTGAAACAGGCAACAATTGTTGATAGTTAACCAACCTGCTGGCTTTCAAGGAGACTTCAATGTCTTTAACCCTTTGAGCCAAACCCTAAAGTAAGGGGCATCCTAGACTGATGAGCCCCGTGATTAAACTCAGTGCTTCTAATCCGACATTTTAGTTGATGAATTGTTTGCTGCTATTTTTCACTCTTGATACAGTTTAGTTCTAAAGGAAAGTTTCTGCCACCTTAACCGGTTATAGTAACTATATAGTCTAAAATATCCAAAGCACATTGCACATTTTTTTAAAAAGAGTAGATTTGGCCTACTACTAACAATATTGACGTAAGGAAGATTGCGACATACTATTAAGGTAACTCAGAACAATTCTAGCCTTTGTTACCACTGCAAGCCGCAATTCTTGTGGTATCATACCTCAACATGCAAAACTAGTAATCTGCTGGAAACTAGAGTAATTCTCTTCCATTTTACGGAAACCGGAGCAGATTAGAGTTTCTTGGTCTTGACGTATATGCACATGACTTGCTTAGCTGTAGGTACCAATTTACTCTCCTTGTTTGCATTAGATTTCACCATTTAGTTTTCTACGCTGTTGCCCTTTAATCACATTCTTTGGCTGTGCAATCAGCCAACTCAAGGCTGACCCAAAAGACTTGAGAAACATAGTGACACTAATGCCTAAAAAAAAGATGAATTTAGTGTCTCTTCTATTTGTAACATCAGGCCCCATGCATGACCTTACTGGCTCTTGGGAGGTTAAGTGACATGGGAGGATATTTGACAGTTTGTCCCAATATTAAGCGGTTGGTTTAGAGGGATTGTATTTTCACATGAGGGATTAACCCAGCTACAGAATAACCAAAACCAGAATATAGGTTAATTTCCCAATTAAATTACTTCCTCCGTATTGGGATGTAGAGTCCCGTAGTGTAGTGGTTAGTTAGTGTGCTCGCCTCACTAGCGAGAGGACCCGGGTTCGATTCCTGGGTAGGGCGATACCTTAGACAAGTTTCCTTACTCCACACGCCTGTTTACCTAGCAGTAAGTAGAAACCCGGTTGTTTGTTGGGGCTAATAATCCCTCACAAAAAAGGGATTGGTCACTCAGTACACAACAGTTTGTGGGACCCTGCTGTGCGTAATTGGCTGCCGCGTTTCGGCCATAAAATATATCTTGCAGTGTATTCTGTGAAGCGCTCTGATGTCCCAACGATGTGATAAGGCTCAATATATATCAAGTGCAAGGATTATTACATTACTATAACCTCCAGGTTTGTTCTTAGCTAGGTGTTTATCATAACTGCTTTTAATAATCAAATAAGACAATTAAGGGACAACATAGGTGCTACAGTTAAATGTATTACTGACAATAATAAATAAAAATCCTTGCACTTAATGTAGCACTTTCAAACTCGGGTCATCAAACTCTCAAAGCTCTTTGCAGGATGTACTGTAAATGTAGTGACTGTGCAGGGATATACTAAGTTTTTGTTGGACATCCAAAGAATCTCGTAATCGTGAAGGAAAATTAAAATGAGAGGGAGCGCAAAGACGATAATCTGAGACACCAGAAGAATCAACTGAATGTAAGATTGTCTATCATATCCAGTGGTAATGGAGGTTTTTGAAACCTAGGTGAAAGAAAGTATTGATCCACTGAAAGCACTTCAAATTTGCGGCACAGGAAATAGTTATTAAATAGTTACTTTGCATCAATCTTTATTGAAGCACAGGGCGGAGAGAAAGGTTGCCCAAGTCAGAAATCCAGATTTCCTGGAGGAAGAGCTTGATTGTATGAGTACAAGCGATTTTATTATACAAAGCAACTGTCTGAGAAAAGCAGCACCAATGAGTTAACTAAAACAGGGCTGTTTTAATATTTCTGTTGGTTTGCTAAATTTTGGAGATGCTCCTTAAGATGAAAAGTTACCAAGGGTCTTCTTTAGAAGGGTCAAAGGCCATTCCTTGACACTGAGGACCGGAATAGTTTTACACAACATTTTTCAAACAACTTTGAGATCCAGTTGGTCAACGCTTAGAATAGCACACATTGCAGGAGCATAACTTGTTAGTGACTGTACACATGGCTTGAAGAAAGGGAACCTGCCTGGAAAGTTTTGAATATATGGCTGAGGTGGTGGGCAAGGATAATTCAGTTACTGTTATATACATGCATTTCGACCACAAATATACAGTCAATTCACTTTACATTATAGTCTGTGAAGCGCTTTGAGACTTCGAGAAGACTTGATAAGGTGCTATTTCAAATGCAAGGATTATTATTATTATCTACAGAAAACGTTGACAGAATTTGAAGCCAGACCATACATATAAGTTGGTTGCAGCCTTTACTGAAATGGGTAATCTCAGCCAGGGTAGCAGTCAATGTAAGAGTCCTTGGATTACGGAGAGAAAAACCAGCCAGGGTTTCTGCTCGTTGTCCAGAGAACTCTGTTGACAGGTGCTTGGAGGCTCAGCTGTGAAGCCCTGCCATCAAACAGCCTGCCAACTCTGCAGACTTGCTCGCACCAATAATGGTCACTTAAGTGAGTTACATGCCCAGTGCCTGTGAAACCACACAGACCCAGATTCCCTGCAGGAGAGGAGAAAAATTAGTAATAATAAAAACATTTCTCCCTCCAACCCCCTCCCCCTGTAAGTGATTCTCCTTTGCTGCTGAGCCAGGTTTGGCGATTTCACAAAACAATGATAGAAGAAATAGTAAAGTGATATCCAACAGGAAATAACTAGAATTGTAATTAATAATCATTGTAGGAGAGGGATGGAACTGGGTATTCAATTGCACTTTTAAATTAAGTTCTAGAGACTCTAAATTTGGTGATATGGTATTATATAAACATCCAATTTTATCAGATTGATCAGACCATGGGACTCTCTGTAATGTCTCACTGTATTCAGTGTATTAGTGTGAAATTGCAATCTCTGGACTATAAAATAGAACAATAACTTCCTATTGCCTACCTTGCACGAAGGGCCCATTTATGCAGCGCGCCTCACACAGGGTATCATCCCAGCCCGCTTTATTTGATTTATATAAAATATGAAACCATATTCAGCGATTGACATTGTTTTGTATGCGTTCACCCTTAATCTGTTGGATAAACAGTCCTCATTTACTGAAAGTAATTGCATTATCTAGTGCTGTCAAGATGACTTGGTCTGAAAATCATACGGTTATAGTTTAATTTTTTTCCTTCATTGGTAAATATTGGTGAAAGGCGAGAGACGAGTTGGGGTTTGGTTTCCTTTGAGAGGCCCAGTGCAAATAGGCTTCTGTATCCTGTATTTAACATTTCAAACCTGGAGCAGTGGAGCTTGCTGCCACAAAGGAGTGTGCATTACTCAAAATTAACTCTTTCGGCACCATGGCTGACATGGCTGGAAAATCTAATACGTTTGCTCTTTGTTCCAAAAATAAGAGCAGTTTAAAATAATGGGTTTGTACACGTCGGTCTGCCTTGTAATCAGCATTTGAGAAATGTTCCAGATATTACAATAATAATGGTAATCCTTGCATTTGACGTAGCGACTTATCACGGCTTCGAGACGCCTCAACGCACTTCACAGAAAAGTGAATTGACTGTGTATTTTGTGGACGAAATCTGTTTAGGTCATAAATTATTTTTAAAAAAATGGACCCTGTAATGTAGTTGTTAGTAATTAAAAGGCAATGGATAATATTTAGTAAGCTGTAGCATTTTGGGGGGTTAAGTGAGTATTTTCAGCTGTAACATGCATGTGGTGTGATGTCACGATACCTGGTGTAGCTTCAACAGTGTTTGGTTGAATTGTTTTGCAGTTTTATTTCCCCACTCTTAGAGATGAGTGGTGCATCCTGTCTGACATGTGGAATATATGAGTGACCTTATTGTATGAGTGAAATATAGTAGCCGGAGTTTGCTGACAATATTAAACATGTATGTGCCTCAATTTGATTTCTTCTCATACTTCTATCCCTAATCTGGAAGTAAACACACCCTCTGAATATTCCAGAGTGTATTGGTTAGAGCACTCGCCTCGCAAGCGAGAGGACCAGGGTTCGATTCCCGGGCAGGGCGAAACCTTAGGCAAGTTTCCTTACTCCACGTGCCTCGGTTTACCTAGCAGTAAGTAGGGACCTGGTTGTTAGTCGATTGACTGATTGCTTTCTAGGGGTATTAATCCCTTTGCTGCCCCCTACATCTGCGATCTCCTAACCCCCTACCATCCTGTCCGCTCCCTCCGCTCAGCGGGCTCCAACCTGCTTTACATCCCCCGCCTCGCATGCACCATGATTGGCAGGTGGACCTTCTACCATTCTGCCCCTACACTCTAGAACTCTATCCCGCGGTCCCTCCGCCTTGCTCCCTCCCTTGCCTCCTTCAAGACCCATCTCAAGACCCTCCTTCGACTGTGCTTTCGATCACCCTGATTCTCCACTCTCCCCCAGCTTGATTCCAAAAGGTTGACTGTCCAGTGCCATCCCCCCGACGTGAAAGGGCTATACAAATGTAATTTTGTTGTTGTTTAGGGTTAAAAATTACTCGGGCTTTATAATCTTTAAGTATAGACTATTTGAGACAACATTGAGGATACTCGATGGCAAGCTATTGAATACAAATTTACCCTTGAATCCGGTTGCTTCCTGGCTCATTTGTAATAAATGAGTTCAACGGCTTACCATTCTGAGAATTTTGTTTATGCTCAGTTTTTAAGATTATTTTGCTAGATTAATTTTAGTTTGGGTCAGCCTGGTATCTGACAAATGTGGAAACCCATCACCATGCTTAAGAGTATCCAAACCAAACTGAGTTCTATGCATGCTCTATACATGCCACTTACACATGGAAATTTCCAAATATTGAACGTATCCTGCTTCCTGCTTCCTGTTTCCGGAGAGTATTTGGTGCAGGTTGGCGAGAGCTAGGGCTTGGGGACCCTAAAATGTGTATTGGAGTACTGCTGAAGTCTAAACAGCTAGAACTACATAGCTTGCCATCGAGGGGAGCAAGTTTCATGCTGCTTGTCCAGCTGATACCGTGCTAGCTGTCAGGGTTTTTGGCTTGCAGGATTAACCAAAGCTGAGTTAGAAGAATCCCTGCCTCCAATGACTAGACTGCTCTTCCAAGTCCTACCGATGAGCCAAGGCTGGCTGATCTATCATCAGCAGTGCCCTGGAATAGGAACTGGACTAGCGAGAATGCCAGAGAAGATTGACTCTATTCCAACATTCTGTTGCCAAGCATGTCACCTTGGATATAGTTCAGCTTCAATTGTAGCTGAATAGATTAATAGATCAATTATTCATTAATCTTCCTGAAGAATGTAGCTTTTTCATAATGCGTTAATATGCTGTTTCTTCTGATGTATAGAATGTTCAGGGATTAAAGAGAATGAACCACTTTTGGTTAACCAGAAGATGTGGTTGAGGGTCTGTTTGGGTGAGAGGAGTTTTGTGTCGTTTGATAAAGGGGCACTTTTATAAGAAGAGTGGGTAGATTTGGTCTAGTGCCTTTCCTGTTGGGAGGACAACCCAAAGCGCTTTGCAGAATATACTGTAAAGTGTAATATTTGTATTGTGTAGGTGAACGTAACAGCCATTATTCACATAGCGATATCCCACAAAAAGCCAAGGGATAGTTGTTGGTGAATTACTTTTTCCCTCCTCTTCCACACCCCCATCGCCATAGTTTAGTGAACCCACTACATATCTTGAAATAATACGAAGTGTCTTTCAGCAAATCAGCTAAATCTATTCACACTTTCACATATGTTTGTGAGAATCCGGAGAACGATGGCGTCAGAAGTTCCAGGAACTATATTTTAATTATATTTTCTGCTTAAGTGGCTTGAGGGAGTTTAACTCTTGAGAATTCAGACCCATTTTGTTGATTATTTTGGGGGGTTTTCCCCTGGATTGAAGTATTGCCAGCTTTATTGTGTGTGAAGGGGTGACCAGAGTAGGGCAAGTTCAATTGTAATATTGTTTTTTTAAAAAAAAAGTTCTGTGTGGACACTTCCTCTCCTGCAGAAAATAAGCAGTATGTAATAAACAGTTAATAATATTTATTTTAAGGCAACACTTCAGACTGACATTTGAGCCCATCTCCCAAGCTGGATCTATTACAGAAGGATCTGTCTGGGTCAGTGGTGTTTGAAACAGTCATGGAAGCTTTTTGTAATTCACTATTTGTCCCTTAACTTTCAGTTCAACAACAAATAACATTTGTATAGCACCTTTCACACCGAGAGGACGTCCCAAGGCCCTGGATAGTCAGGGATCTGGACTTGCGAACAGTTTAAAAGGTTTAAGGTCTTTTTAAACTTTTTTTCAATTTTTCAGGATAGGTTTTTAGGGAAATAATTTTGAGGGTTCTACAGGGAAGCACCTTTGGTGTAACTGCCAGAAAGAGTGGTATCTGTGCCACACTCTGTTCCACTTGTCAATTGGATTAGTATTTTAACTATAACATTTAGTGTTTTGTACATGGATGTAGATCAAGGGATTTGCACTGTATACATTTTCTCCATTAAGGAATGGTGAGAATGGGCAGACGTATGATGTTATTGCTGGCTACCTCTTGCCATGTATGTGTACCTCTCAATACCCTGGTTTGTGAGGAGGGCCTGTCGGGGAAATTGGTGAGGAAGGAAAGGAGAAATGTACTTGAGTGAATTGAAGTTTGAAATCTTTTATGTTTTGGGGGGATTTTTTCCTGTTCAATAATAAATAACGAATGAATCTCATAAAATGACAACTGTGCCAATTTAATTGGAATGAGGGTTAGTGACGTTAACTAATACAAATTGTACTAATACGAGAAAGTATTAACTTAAGTCTACAGGGCCGACATCTTTTAACGAGGGTGCAACTTCTGGTCAGTGTTTTTGCATTCATTGTACAAATTGAGGCCATTCATATCCCTGTTTATTAAATATTCTACAGTAACGGATATCAAGTTTCTCATCTTTCTTTCTCTCTCTCACCCCACCCCCCCACCCGAATCTTTGGTCCAGTCAATATTAAAAACGTCTGACCTGGAGAAAACCAAAATAGAATCATAGAATATTACAGCACAGAAGGAAACCATTCGACCCATCGTAACTGTGCTGGCTCTTTGGAAGAGCTACCCAATCAGTCCAACTCCCCTGCTCTTTCCTCATATTCTTGCATTTTTTTCCTTTTCAAGTACCTATCTAATTCCCTTTTGAAAGTTGTTAATGACTCTGTTTCCACCACCTTTTCAGGCAGTTTCGCCTACAAAATACAGTTAATTCACTTTACAGTATATTCTGTAAACGCTTTGAGACGTCTCAAAGACATGATAAGGCGCTATATCAAATGCAAGTATTATTATTAAAGTGAATTTAGACAGTAATAACTATGACCAACTTTTGGGCCATTGGATTAGTGCCGATATCAATTCTTGCACAGAGTTTTCTGTTTCTGCGTGCATGTGATGAAGTGAGATCCAAATCCCAGCTGTATAAGTGAACTTTCATTCTTATGAAACACTTTACAACAGGGTTCCACACTAGTCACATAGTCAGTATATAAAATACACAGTCAATTCACTTTACAGTCTATTCTGCGAAGCGCTTTGAGATGTCTCAACGACGTGATAAGGTGCTATATCAAATGCAAGGATTATTATTATTAATTTAGAGGTTTGAAGCTGGAATTAATTTGTGGCTTGCGTTTTAAAGGTTCAAATGTTTCCAAATGGCCCTGGGGCCTTTAAGAACACAATTGTGTGTCGGTTCATATTGATCCAATATCAGGATTGTGTCTGACGCAATGTCTGGTAAATAGAACCCAACTTACACTATTCTGGTAAAATCTTTTGTATGTCAGTGACTGATGTTGTTCACTGTTAGACTGGGCAATCTCTTGGACCTGTTTATATTGTTTATATGTCGCTGCGGAACCATCTGCTAGGAGATAATTAGTATCCGGGAAGGGGGATGGGGTGGTCCCCTTTTTATCGAAGAGCCTAGCATTGACTTGATGTGTTCTTTCAACCAGTCGTTTTGACCAGTGAAAGTTCCTTTATGGAGATTGTGTACCTGTTTTATTTTTCTTCCTTGCAGCATACCTTGCCTGACACCCAAAAAGCCCTGTGTGAGCAAACTGGGTAAATGCAATTTCAGGCAAAAGCATTCAGGTGGCAGCTTAGAGATAATTGCAGCACAGGTTAAAGTCTGTGCAGAACTGTCTCATTTGTCTTGCTCTGGGTGATGAAATTGAACCGAGCTGCATCAGTACCTGAATACAATGGGATTGTCTGTGGGGCTGGTTTGAGCTCAGCGTGAGTGCCTAATTGTGCATCTTTTAAGACTGACTGGAGTGTGTGGTTAATTGCCGCTGAGCTGATTTGCTGATTATGCAAGTTCTGAGTTGGGGTGGGGGAGAAAGATGAGAAACTCAATAGCCGTTACTGTAGTATATTTAATAAATAAGGATATGAATACAAGCAACAAGGGGGGAAAGAAGGTACAACTCGCGTGTTGTAATTGTCTCCCTACCAACTGTACAACTTCTAATAAATGGGGATATTGACCACAGACGTATAGTCACAACACATGAATCTTCTATGCTATTCATGATCAATAGACTGAGGATAAGACCAACTTAACCCAGATTTTAAAACCAGAAGACTTTTGCAGGCTTACGGATGGTTTTGCTCAGTCAGACTCATTGTTTACTTAGCTACTTAATGCACAGCTATAATGAAATCATAGTTTCTGGAAGATCAAATGCTGGCATGTCCATAGTGATGATTCTGCGTATATCGGCAATTTAGCATGACAGTTGCAGCAATGGTGGCCAGGGTTCATTGCCACGGTGAATACTGCAGTGGTTATTTCAATTATCTGGTCCCGTTACTCTGAAAGTTGATACTAATTTGTTCTGGGTTTATCTGCAATTCCTTGAATCGTTCTGTTGCATGGCATTATGTTTGGATCAATTTCAAAATGTCTCTGATATGCAAGGAAACCTATGCAACTCAATCCTGACTTCATTCATGGATTGTTTGGTTTCTCCTTATTTAAGGAATAACATTAGTCAATCCACTTTACAGTATATTTTATGAAGTGCGTTGGAACGTCTCAACAATGTGATTAGGTGCTACATCAAACGCAAGGCTTATTGTTATTAACTGAGATACAGAATCAAACCTGTGATTCCCATTAATGTAAATTTAAAGGAAAGGGCTCCACCCACCACACTAAATTTTAATGGTGAGCTCAAGATTGTTTTTTTTACTAGAAAATGTCAAATTAATTCTGTCCCTGCCTCTTCAGTTGGAGTTTAAAGATCCCATGGCTCTATTTGACAAAGGAAGGGAGTTTCTCCTGGTGTTTCGGTCAATAGTCCCAAGGAAAAAAACCTTGGTCATTCACTTTGTAGATGTGTGTGGGACATTGCTGTATGCAGATTGCCTGCCACATCCACCCACAAATAGTCATTACACTTTACAGAAACTCTAAAGTGCTTGAGACATTTTAATATAAGGCGTTGTATCACGTGTGGTATAAACACCAGCACGGACTGGTTGGCCTCAATGGCCTGTTTCCTTGTTGTACATTCTTTGTAGATATTTTAAAATCAAGAACAAGGATGATTATTTTTAACTGTGCAGCACCTGAGAATATGGTTGTGTGTGTGTGTTGGGAAGGACACTGGACTTGTCCTTCAGTGATAACAGCCCATAGAAATCCAATCAATTCACTGAATTCCCCTGGGCAATCCAAAATGTAGAGTTAGGAAATAAGCTGTTAAGAAATCAACTGACTGCTCACCATTCTGATCAGAGAGGATTGCTTGGTAACAGTAACTCTGAACATGGTGGAGGCATATGGCCAGGATAATTTAATATAGAACTTCAGTAAGCAGAGAAATGCAGGATTTTATTCTTTTTGTTTTGTACGGTTTGCTGGCTGGCATCGGTAGGCAGTATTTCTGTTGAGAACAGGTGGATTTCTGAACAAATCCATTATTGAAGGTGACTGTGAAGAAGTTTCTGCAATGGTGAATACCAGCGACTTTATATTCCAAATAGCTTTATTGTTTTTTTTCGGTTTATTCTTATGGTTTATTCATTCACGTACAAATAAGTCATTAGACTTTCCAGTTAATCCTGTGAATTGCTTCGAGACATTTCGACAACGTTATGAGATGCTTTATCAAACACAAGGATTATTATTTTTATTTGACTCCTCCATACAGCCCCAGAACAAAAATGAATTTCATTGAAACGCGATTTCAGCCACTACACCCCAAAACTCTCGAGCACTCTTCCTCTATCCCTTCGTCTTACCCTTTCCTTCCATATCTTCAGATCGTGCTTGAAAGACCTTCCTCTTCGACCGTGCCTATGGTCACCTCCCCCCCCGGCTCAGCGTTGTACACTGCCACTGTCAAGCGCTCTGGGACGCTACACTGCGTGAGGGACACTATATAAGTACATGTTGTTGGATGGAATCTGAAGTCCAGCAGGGACTTGTCATGCTCCTTGTGGAGTGTGAATATCTGCCAGTATTATCTTTAATGCAGTTTACTGTTTATAGCCTGATCAGGAGAAGTTGTCTATTTTTGCTTGAAAGTTAGCATGTCCTGACCCTTTGCTCAATCATGAGTTAAAAATGGATTTATAGTCAGTTTCCCCCATTAATATTAAATGTTAATGTGCCTGGTTAACTTAAAATTATCCATCCAAATGCTTTTCATCACTGCCTTGGTTGGTGAGGCCTGAGGTAGACCGTTAAGTGACCTCAAATTTCCTTGCACTTTACTCACTGGTTGATCAAGGGAGACTTGATTTCTTCTTTCAAGTGAACACTGGTCATGTTACCACATTTCACTTGGACAGTGCCTTATAAGTTGTATAAGTAAATTTTCCTTAGCTTTCTTTCAGCCGATATACCCTAATCAGGAGCTTCTTAATAACAATTTAAAAATGATTCTGAATAGGGAATGTATAATAATAATCCTTGCATTTGATATAGCGCCATATCACGTCATTGAGACGTCTCGAAGCACTTCGCACAATATACTGTAAGGTGAATTGATTGTATATTTTGTGGACAAAACGCGGTAGCCAATTGGGCACAGCAGTGTCCCACAAACAGTTGTGGATTGAGCGGCCAATTTTTTTTTATAACCCCTGGAAAGCGATCCACCAATCGACTAACAACCGGGTTCCTACTCACTGCTAGGGAAACTGGTTAGACTCCGGCAGGATCCCAACACACATTTTAGAGTCCCCAAGCCCTAGCTCTCATTAGAGAATTAGGTGACGAGGATATGTCAGGGACAAAGTGCGCAATCCATATTTGGAAATTTCCTTGTGTAAGTGGCATGCATAGATCTCAGTTTGGTTTGGACACTCTTAAGCATGGTGATGGGTTTCCATATGTGTCAGATACTCGGCTGACCCAAACACAAATTAATCTAGTGAAATAATCTTTAAAAACTGAGCATTAACAAAATTCTCAGAATGGTAAGCCATTGAACTCATTTGTTGCACATAGCCAGGAAGCAACCGGATTCAAGGGTAAATATGTATTCAATAGCTTGCCATCGATTATCCTCAATGTTGTGTCAAATAGTCTATATTTAAAGATTCTAAAACCAGAGCAATTTTCAACCCCAAACGTTTGCTCACTGTTCTCACTGACACAACCATATAGGCAAAGGGATTAATAGGCCAAAGGGATTAATACTCCCAGAAATCGATCTGTCAATCGACTAACAACCAGGTTCCTACTTACTGCTAGATAAACAACAACAATAACAAAATTACATTTGTATAGCGCCTTTCACATTGGGAGGACCACCTAAGGCGCTGGACAGTCAGTGTTTCTGACCTGAGCTGGAGGTTGGGGAGGGTAGATGGCAGTGGGTGGGAAAGGAGGATGACCAAAGGCACGGCTGAAGAGGAGGGTCTTGAGACGTGTTTTGAAGAAGGCAAGGGAGGGGGCGAGTCAGTGGCATGCGGAGTAAGGAAACTTGCCCAACGTTTCCCCCTTTCCAGGAATCAAATGCAGTCTTGCTTGCGAGGCGAGTGCTCTAATCACTAAGCTACACGATTCCATTATATGAAATGTCGCTTCTTTTTGCTACCCCGAAGGTCTCATCTGACTTATTGACTATCTGAAATGAACATCCTTTTTTATCCCCCACCCTCCCCTCCACCCCCCAAAAAAAATCTTGAAGTCACTGTTGAGAAGGTTTCTGATGTCTTGGTGCTCCTTTAACATTACCGTCACCTATAATTGCTTGAATACAAATTGTAAATTGAACAAACTTCACTTTGAAGTCTCTGTACCACGTGCAAACCATGTATACGGAAGGAAGTGCAAGTGTTCTTAAATATGTAATTAACCATTAATGTAATAAATCTTCATTGCTCATAAACTACATAACGAAGGTCACTTTATTTCCCTTTTTTATGTGATGCCTAATACACCTTTATTGACGCATGGTTTACTCTAATATACAACTTGCATTGATGTAGCACCTTTCACATACAGAAGCATTTTAGCACATTTTGATCCCTTTGTAAACTATCAAGGCCAATTTTTTTTTTTGCCTGAATGAATTCTGAGCGAATAAAGAAACTTGTAGGAATTCTAGCATGAGTAAGATTGAAATAACTGTGTGTGTATGTGTGGGGGGGGGGAGGTGCGGTGTTTACAACAATTTTGTAATGAATCCTGTTTCTAGCTACCGACAATGCACTAGAAGAGAGAGATACTCCTGTTATGTCTTGCTGTAAATCTGTGTGCTACCTTGGTCCGTAAAGTGCTATGGATACTGATAAACCAACAGAAATGTTGCCTTTAGCTAAGCTGCTATAACTCTTTGTCCCCTGAATCTCTGTGCTCATTCTAGCTCAGCCAGCATTGGCTCAAAATCTGCACGGTACAAAGTACACTTTCACATTGGGTTCACAATCCAAAGAAGCTGAGAATGCAATATGTCCCTAAGCTTTTAATTCACTCCTGAACCCATTTAACTGCAGAACACTAATGGAGTTTGTTTGTATTAGTTGAGGCAGGTAATGCGTTTACCAGATGATCACTTAGTAAATGAATCCTGCAAGTTAATCTGACGAGGAACAGACAAGAGGGAAGGTTGTGTAACTAAGTATTCATATAAAAAAGAGGAAAACAGGAAAAAGAGTACATATTTGGAGGACTATATGAGAGTATCGAATGAGTGTATTTGGGGATCTTGGGTCAGTCCTCTAGGAGGGCTAAACCAGTGACCTTGAACTTGAATAATCGACCTGGATTACATCAGTTCTAACCCTTTTGTATTTCACGAGGGCTTTCAACAAGATCAGTATTTCAGTGACGAAGCTGTAAAATGATGAACTCAAACCTGCTGACCAATCTCATGCTTGGTGCTTTGGGTAGTTTTAACAGATGTGTAATTCATTTGTTTTCATTCCAGTTACAGTCGCTGAGAGACTGATGGTTGATCTCTGAATATAAATGGATTATTTGAGCAGGTGGCATGTGAGAGGTTATCTAAGACTGACTCCGAAAAATTTTTAACGAAGTCTGAAAACACATTACCAAAACGTGCATCCAAAATGAACGTATTGGTTTGTTTGCTCCCTTCGCTCAGCAGGCTCTGGCCTGCCACCGCCTACCCCACCTTGAGCAGTCAGGCCTTCAACACTTCTGCCCCCACCCTTTGGAACTCCATCTCACAGTCTCGTCCCCTCTCTTGCTTCCTCCAAGACCCGTCTCTTCAACTGCGCTTTCAGTCATCCTCCTACCCCTATCCTCCCCTCCCTCCACCCCTACTGATTCCAACGCCCAGATCAGATGCAAATCCTTGACTGTCCAACGCCTTGGGATGTCCTCCTCACCCGAGAGGTGCTATACAAATGTTAGCTGCTGCTGTTTGCGAGTTTGGCCAATTCAACATCAGATAAGTACTGTTAACCAGTAATAATAGTTCCATGGTCCAGGTAATGAAGGGCTGTTTTGTGCAATTCAGAAGAAACTATTTTGGATTTGTAACAGAATGTACTTTAGGACAAAATTTACAGTGACTTGTCTTAATAATGGTCCATGCTATTGGTTGTTAGTCTTAGGCACTTCCGACCTTGCCTTACACCAAATGCAATCGAAACCTCGTGCGTGGGTTTGTCACCTCCCGCTTGAATTACTCCCAACACACGCCTCGCCGGTCTCCCCAGCTCCACCATTCAAAAGATCCAGCTCATTCAAAACTCTGCCGCCCGCATACTGACCTGGACCAAACTCCGTACCCACATCTCACCAGTTCTGGCCCAGGCTCCACTGGCTCCTCATCACCGAACGGATCGACTTCAAGATCCTCACACTTGTGTTCAAATCCCTTCACTCTCTGGCACCTCCCTTCCTCTCCGACCTCCTCACTCCCAATCCACGCCCCAGCGCCTCCGCTCGATTGGAACGGGCCTCCTACTCGTCCCTCGCACCCTCTTCCCCACCATTGGTGGTCGCGTTTTCAACCACCACGCCCCAAAACTCTGGAACGCTCTCCCTCAATCCTTCCACCTTGCCCCCCTTTCAAGCCCCGCCTGAAAACCATCCTCTTTGACTCCCCCGGAGTCAGGCTTTGCCACTGTTAAGCGCTCTGAGACGCTACCCTGCGTGAAGGGTGCTATATAAGTGCAAGTTGTTGTTGTTGAAGGACTGCGATACTGGGACCCCACGGCCTTTAATAGTGCACATTAATTTGTTGCCGTACAATTCATTGCTGTTGCCCTATATGTTTGAGACTTTATGGAGATGGGTGTCATTCGAGAGAACATGTGTCATCACTTTTGAACAATAATCCTTCCATTTGATTATAGTGCCTTACACATCAAGGTCTTCTGACTTTTGTTGTGAAGTGTAGTGACTGCATTTTTAAGCGAAATGCAGCAGCCAACTCCTTTCTCTATTTTTGAGTTATTAGGGGGCGTGGGGAGTCTGTTTCAGGCAGGTGCTCTCTCTCGCACGCTCTCTCTCGCACTCTTCCTCCCCCTTCTACGCTCTGATTATACTGGCTTTCGCTGGAGTTTAGCAATTTTTTTTTGGCCTTGACTTTTCAAGGTCCATCTGCTAACTTTCACTGAATGGCAGTTCTGGCTCAAAAAGGGGGTGGGGGAGGAAGGGAGAAGTTACGCAGATTACAGAAAGTCACCAGAATGTCGCCTGATTTCATTAAAAGTCACAGTTTCGTTCGTATAATCGCTCTTAACTGCTAAGCCGATTGCAACTGTACTGACAATTCTGGTCCCTAATATTTTTTTTACCGCACATCTCAAAATGTTTTTCATGCATTGTGCTGTTCTTGTTGCTGTCTGTGCCAAGGCTTTGTGAAAAAACGTTTTTTCTCAAATGTGGCTTGTCAAATATAAATGTAGAGGAATAAATGTAAAACATTTGAGATGTGCATATGTCTTGTTTTATTTTTCATATGATTTAAGTATTTTTTAGGGAAAACTAGCATTGCGGCCACCAATAAATTTTGGTGGCTGCACACTGTGGCCACCCAAAAAATGTTATTGAGAACCACTGTCTGAGGCATAATAATACTTGCATTTTATATAGCGCATTATTACACCATTGAGACTTCTCAAAGGGCTTCACGGAATATAATGTAAAGTCAATTGACTGTATATTTTGTGGGCAAAATGTGGTAGCCAATTACACACATCAGAGTTCCACAAATAGTTGTGGATTGAGTGGCCAAATTATTGAATAGGTATACCGAGTGGAATTCTACAATTAATTTCTGAGGGACTTTTATCAACTCACATTATTACTCATAAAAGAAAATAGCACATTGCAGTTGAGAACTTGCATTGTATCCTTGGAGACTTTCCGAAAGTGTAAATCATAGTGGAAGCAAAACCACTAGATTTATGTCTATTATCTAACGAAGAATGATAAATTGTTTTTTTCTGGTTGCTAATCTACAGTGTTTCAATTATGAAATGAGATTTGTTTGATAGTTAGTGGGTCTGTAGCGAAGACATTTCAAATGAAAATGAACCTTATTTAGATGAAAAAACTGCAATGGATGTGAATTAACACATGGAATTTGTCGTAAAATCTCTTTTTTTTTACCTGATCTGGAAAGTTTCTGAGAAAATGTTTTATTGGGAGTCTAAAGGGATGCATTGTCTGCTGTGAAAAAAGTTGAAAGAAAGAGCACTGTTTATAATATAACAGCTTACATATTATGTAGTGCTCTTCACATGAGTAGCATCTCAGAGCGCTTTGTACTATGCTTTGTAGAGTGTTCAAATCAAGTAATTCACATTATTCAGTGAAAACTTCAGTGCAGTAAAANTTCCTGTCTTACTGTTGCTCTGTATTCCAGGTTGTCTCAAGAGCCTCTCTTCGACCGCGCCTTCGGTCACTCTCCTACCCTTACCCTCCCTGCCCTCCGCCCCTCCTGATCCCAACCCCAAGCTCAGGTCCAAACCCCTGACTGTCTAGCGCCTTGGGATGACCTCCTGACGTGAAAGATGCTAATTAAATGTAATTTGTTGTTGTGACTTTGAATCTGCGGTTTGTAAAATGAGTGCATGATCATTGGGGTGTCAGCTTGCCTTGCTCACTGAACCTGTGGCCATGTCCTTCAGCCACTCGATTTGTCCCCAGTTGAAAGTGACTGACCTCGACAACCCCCTCATCGCTTGCTTTAGACTACACAACTGCTACACAACTGAACTGATATGGAAATTCTTCTAATCAACTGCAGCATTAACTACTTGATCCCAGGAAAGATAGGCCAAGACTAGCATTCAAATAAATCTTAAAATAGTGTTTCTGGTAGACTTTGCAGGCGTTAATCCAAGGCTTTGAGCTGGTGCCTTTATTTCCAAGTTGGGAATTTGTCATCAGGGGATTGGACTTCAAAAAGCAATCATAAATTATGTGAACGCTTCTGACATAAATAGTCTCTTTTCGGCTTTGGCAAGTTCTACGGCTTTTCAATGCGAGTGAATTTCTGCTACGTAATGATGCACTGCTTTTCTTCACTCACAATTTTTTTAAAAAGGTGGGGGGTGGAGAAGAGATGAATCTTAGAAACTCAGTGAAAGGGAAGAGAATATAAATTAAAACTGCATTGAGCTAATTAAGTGTCTTAAAAAGTAGAATCCTGTAGTGGTTAGAACACTTGTCTCTCAAGCGAGAGGACACAGGTTCGATTCCCGAGCAGAGCAAAACCTTGGGCAAGTAGGAAGCTGGTTGTTAGTGGATTTGCAGATTACTTTCCAATGGCAATGATCATTTTTTTAAAAAACAATTTAGTCACTCAATCCACGACTATTTGTGGGACACTGCTGTGCACAATTGGCTCCTACATTTCGCCCACAAAATATAGTCATTTCACTTTACAGTTTATTCCATGAAGCACTTTGAGAAGTCTCAACGATGTGATAAGGCATATACCAAATGGAAGGATTATTATATAAAACATATTTCCCTTTTCTACCATTTGATCTTCTCTGTGGGTTCAGCCAAGATAGGATTTCTATAATGACAAATCTTTTTTCTCCCTATCCCTCCTAATAGTAGTGAGACATGCAAATGTGTACCATTGATCTTCATCCGAGGGTGCACAATTGAACTCCAATTGGAATTGGCATGCGTCAGTAGTGTTCTTTAACGACATAAATGAATGCAGGTGGGGAGTGACTGGGCTGGAATTAGCCCAAATGCCAATGTGCATGGAATGAAATGGTCTTGCACAGCTTGAGAGCAATAACTGTTCATTGTCGAGTTCAGATTCCCCAAATTGAAGCGGTTTTAAAACAATTGCTGACTGTGAATGCAGGCTGCTGATAAACGTGCTTCAATTTTTAACCAGGAGTGTTGAGCTTGAGTGGCTTGTGAATGTCTGTCCGAACCTGCAGATCAGGTTTCAACCTTCAACTTATTCTGGGGTGGTGATTCAATCTGCTGCTTGTTTTGGGGTAACTCCAACTTTTTTTGAAAGGGTGCTGTATTTAAATATTAACTTGACATTGAGTGCTCTCTTCTCCATGCTGAACTGTGTGTGTGTGTGTGTGTGTGTGTGTTGCAAAGTTCAGCACCCACAAATTCATTCAATTGCAGTATTATGGTCAAGTTGAAAGAACTGTATTAATATAATATATTATATGTATGAATGGAAGATTTTATCGTTGTAGCTCAAATTAGATTTGTTACGATTGCACTGACTGTTTGCAAAAGAATTATTGTGGATCTTTGTAATGTCCTCGCATATACAATGGAATATGTTCAGTTGACAATTGCCAGTGTGCATTAAACTGTAGAATTTCGAAGCGATTATCTAAGTCTCCCCATTACATTCTTAGCCTTTCGATTGTGATTGTGGAGAGCTTTGAAGAGTTTGCACCACACTTGTGTTTTACAAAGTCAGAATATTAAGATGAGTTCTGAATAATCTGTAAGATTACAAGGTGTAAGATGCGATAGATATTCAAAAATGTTTTTTTAATGGTGTGGGGGAAGTCGATGTTTCCTAGCCGCTAGAAGATTTCGGGATCCTCAAGCTCGTCTTCAAATCCCTTCATGCCCTGGCACTTTCCTACCTCTCCTACCTGTTTACTCCTTAGCCCACTATACGCTACCTTCGCTTGACTGGCTCTGGCGTCATGCTTGTCCCTGGTGCCCTTCGTTCCACCATCGTCGGGCACTACGCCACGAAACGCTGGAAATCTACACCTATCCCACCGCTTTGCCCCCTCCTTCCTCATGTTCGACCATGGTCAGCTCCCTCTCCACCTGGCTCAGAGTCATGCTCCAGGACTGTCAAGAGCTCTGGGACGCTACCCTGCGTTAGGGGCGCTGTGTAAATGCAAGTTGCTGGTGTAGAAGTAGAGGATTTACTTGATGGTCTGAATGGTGATATTTATACGTGGGTTGCACAAGTAACGGGTGATGGGAAATGTTACATGGAATCTGCACAGTGAGGTGATGTAACATGAACTGGATCCTTGCGATGTCTTTTAAATAATTTTAGTCTCTTCAAGCTTTGCTGTAGGTCAAGAATAATATTAGGAAGTTACACATCCGTAGAACATTTCCTGGACATTGTGTCATTTCCTCTACCCTTCTGGGGGTGGTGCTGGAGAATGGGAAGAGAAAATCTGTGAGCTTTTTAATGAAACTCTTTAACCCAGGGTTTTACTCCAAAAGCGATTGGACCCCATTGTCCAATTATCTTTGGTAACTCGTTTGAATATTACAAACTGGTTTGTAATAGTTCTTACATTTGATATGACACCTTTCAAGTCAGGAAGACATCTCGAAGACATCTCGAAGCATATGTTGTAAAGTGGATTGACCGATTTTTGGCTGAACGGTTGTAATGTGTTGACATTTCTGTGTAATTGGCTGATTTATTGGAATCTGTATCATTAATCATTTTATTAAGGCATTAGAACTTTTACATTGATTTCCCCGTCTTGTCTGATCTGTCAAAAAAAAAAGACTGAATGAAACTGCTTCTCCAAACTCCCTGATGTATAATCATAATAATTATAATAATCTTTGCATTTGATATAGCGCCTTATCACGTCGTCGAGATGTTTCAAAGCGCTTCACAGATTATACTGTAAAGTGGATTAACTGAAATATAGAGAACTGATGCCTCAGACCTGACTCAGTGAGTTATTTTAGTGTAAACGTAAGTTATGTCGATTGTGCTTTTTTTTAAAAAGGGTTATTTTTATAGCTTTTTTTCCCACTGTGCAGAACGCTGATGGTGGCTGTTCTTTGACAGTGAAATGAGTGCTGGAAGCGCATGGAGAGGCGGAATTACAGGTGGACAGGGTGACCTGGTAGAAAGTAGTGGCAAAGCTTTCATCGTAAATCTCCGCAAAATGGGCATGACAAAAACTCAGTATAAACTAGTAGAAAAGGCTAGTAGCCTAAGCGTTCATTGTTGGAAGAGGGAGAGGGCTGGAATCCTGCTGCTCAGCTGGCTAGGGTAGCAATAAAAGGTTGGTTGGAGTGCATTTTCTGAATTTTAAAAAGTGCCACGTGGGCAAACCTTTTTGGTTTGTATTTGCTTTTATGGTTTGACAGGTGCACAGTACCAGAGCGAGTGCTAGATCATTCTCTACAGTCCAATAAAGTAAAACGTTCAGCAAATGACTGCTTCAGCAATCGTATTTCAATAATTTGTGCTACATGCGCTCCAAGTGCTCTGGGATACTACTGTACGTGAGGGGCGCTACATCAAGGGATGTTGTTGACTACAGCCTTCGATCACCTCCTACCCAAACCTTCCCTGCTCTCCACCTCTCCTAATCCCAACCTGCTCGGGTCCAAATCCCTGACTGTCCAACGCCTTGGGATGTCCTCCCGATGTGAAAGAAGCTATACAAATGTAATTTGTCGTTGTTGTCGTACATGTAGAAAGCAACCTGTTCATATTTCATTTAGCTAATTACTGGAAAGTGTCTGAATTCACCCCACTCCTAAACAATAATTCTTTTAAATTCTAATATGGTGATTCCCGGTCATAACTGGAAGCTCCCATTTGATATACCTTAACTCTTCAGTCTGGGCATTGCACAGCAGTGGTGTCAAAGGCACAGTCCACCCACCTCCTTTGACACCTGTAAAAACTGGAAGCACTCACACGGCCACTCAAATACCACTGTACAGAAAACGACATAGCATAGCTTGTAGTGATAAGTCAGCAATTTCTTAGGGTCCAGATGGTTAAACTGTCGTGAGCATCAATTTTATGCTGATGCCTTGCAATCCCTTTCGGTATTCATTATTTTCTATAGAACTGTACAAAAGGCTATGTCCAACTATAATTAATAATAAATCCTTGTATTTGATATAGTGCCTTATAACATTGTTGAGACATCTCAAACGCGCTTTACATAATACACTAAAGTGGAGTTACTGTATTAATAAAACAGGAAGAAGGAAAGTTTTTAATATTGTAATAGTTACCTTTGACATAGCGCCTGGCCAGCACTATCATGGCTGTGAGTCGCATGATCGTTTGTGGTGGTCTTTGCAGTCTGGCTTCTGAGCCACGAGTGTTCACAGTACTCCAGGGCACTGTTGATGACATAACAAAACAGCAGAACTCGGAGGGCAGACTAGTCACTGGGAGCAGGGATTTTTCCCATTTGATTCCAGTCAATGCAGCAAGCCAAAGTGCTAACAGCTAGGGTGGTCCTATATGGATAAGCAAAAACAACAAGATTCCATTTATAGAGCGCCTTTCACGTCGGGAGGACGTCCCAAGGCGTCCCAAAGCAGTGGGAAGCTTGTCAGGTGGTACTTAAAAATGGCAAGCTAAATGGTTGTACCTGAACAAACCCCTCCAGCAGTACCTGAAAGCATGCTCTGGGTTCCCCAAATCTTGTCTTGCCGACCTGTGCCTAATACTCTCCAGAATTCCAAAAGTAATTAATAAATATATGATACTATCAATAATATTATCTTATACTATAATAATATCACTATAATCTGGCTCTGCTACAATAATAATATAACCTTGAGTCTAATGTTCTCCAGAATTGTGAAAGTAATTAATAATAATATTAATAATATAAAGTAGGATGGGGCCCTCCATCCTACACACCAGGGAGAGTGTGCATTCCAAACCAAGAGATTTCTATATGTAGGTGGCATACATATGCGAATTTCTGGTTTGAATACTCGAGCAAAATGACGAGTTTCTGCGTTTCTCAGATACTCAGCTGATTGAAAAATGTTGTGTAGTTAGCAGTAAGACCACCACAAGTTTGTGTTCATTGTCTTTTTGGTCCTATATTTAGCTGTCGGCATTCAACTGTTCAATTTTAGTCTGCAAACCACTTGAGCTTTGTTCTCCTGGCCCATGATCTCATCTGAGCCCCTTCAATTGAATTCTAGTGGATGCCTTAAAGCATTCAGAATGAGGCAAATATCATTGTGGTGTGTTTTTCTGTTCCAATCTCGTGCAGCTGTGTACGTTTGAGAGTTTTCTGTTTTGTTACTGGAACTGAGGGGGCAGATTTGACTGATTCACACACAACAAGATGATCAAAGACTGATTAATAGCATTTAATACTTGTCTTAAAATGAACTGTATTTTTACTACCTGTGGCATCAGCACAAACCAGCAATATAACCGCCGAAAGCAGCGCACAGTACTAAAAGATAATTTCAACCAGCCTCCTATAACCATATAAATAAAAGAAGTAACTTGCTTTTGAAGTCTGAGGTAGCTGTGATTTTTTTTAACCTGCAGGTGGGCTGGATTAAATCACTCCCTTATTATTGAATCTTTCCCTACACACCAGTAATATAGGTTTATGAACCTTATAGCCTACATGGACCTTCCCCAGCCACGTGGTAGGTACTATAGTTGAGACCAGTCTGTTTGGACAAATGTAAAACATCAACCATTTCAAAGTGGATCTGCACAGTTATGAATAGTGAGCTTTCTGCTGCATTCGTGTCAGGAGGAGCTGGTGAGATTCAAATTAAGTATTTTCTTTCAGCTTTTTAGCTCTTTCCCCCACCTTCAGATTTCAGTGCTTGCTGGATACACTCAGCTACAATAATAATAATCCTTGCATTTGATATCATGCCTTAAATATGAACTTAAATTTCCTGGGGGGAAATGGTCAGGGTGAGGGGAGGGAAGGGAGGGAGCGAGGAGGGAGTAGAGAGTCGAGAGGGGAGCTGAAGGCTCGGTCAAAGAGAAAGGTCTTGAGACCGGCCTTGAAGGAGGAAAGGGAGGAAGCGGCGAAGGCACTGGGGGATAGAGTTCCAGAGCCTCGGGGCTGAGAGGCTGAAGGCCCGGCCACCGATGGTAGGGCGGTTGGGGCGGGGGATGTGGAGCAGACCGGAGCCAGAGGAACGGAGGGTACGGGCAGGTAGGTAGGGGGATAGTAGGTCGGAGAGGTAGGGGGGAGCAAGGCCGTGAATGGCCTTGTAGGTGAGGATGAGGATCTTGAATTCGATCCTCTGGGGGATGGGGAGCCAGTGGAGGCGAGCGAGGGTGGGAGTGATGTGGTCGCGGTGCCTGGTGCGGGACAGTACACGAGCTGCAGAGTTCTGAATGACCTGCAGCTTGTGGAGGGAGGGCCGGGAAGGCCGGCGAGGAGAGAGTTCCCATAGTCCAGCCTTGAGGTGATAAAGGCGTGGACCAGAGTTTCAGCAGCGTGAGGGGTGAGGTAGTGCCGTAGTCTGGCGACATTCCGGAGGTGATGGAAGGCGGTGCCAGTTGTGGTGCGGATATGAGGGAGAAAGGACAGCTCAGGGTCGAACAGAACCCCAAGGTTCCTGACTGGCTTTGAGAGGTGGAGAGTGCAGCCTTGGATGCTGATGCTGTCAGCGCCTGAGGTGCGGAGGCGCTGACGTGAGCCAATCAGGAGGGCCTCAGTTTTGCGCACGTTGAGCTGAAGAAAGTTATCTCTCGTCCAGGACTCGATGTCGGACAGGCAGCTGTCAGGACATCGGTGGTCGTGGAGTTGAGGGTAGAGGAGGAAAGGTAGAGTTGGGTGTCATCCGCATACATGTGGAAGTTAACCCCATGTCTGCGGATGATGTCACCAAGGGGGAGCATATAGAGGGTGAAGAGGAGGGGACCGAGGACAGAGCCTTGAGGGACACCGCACGAGACAGTGCGGGGGCCGGAGGAAAAACCATTTGTGGAGACAAAGTGAAGACGGTGGGAGAGGTACGACCTAAACCACTCAAGGACAGGGCCTTGAAGGTTTAGGTGGGAGGACAAGCGGTGGAGGAGGATAGCGTGGTCGACCGTATCGAATGCTGCCGATAGGTCGAGGAGGACGAGGAGGCAGAGGGAGCCCTGGTCACAGATGGTCAGGATGTCATTGGTGACCTTGACCAGGGCAGTTTCTGTGCTATGGGCAGCACGGAAACCCGATTGAAGGGGTTCGAATAGTGAATGGTTGGAGAGGAAAGAGCGCAGCTGGGAGGCGACAACTCGTTCCAGGACCTTGGATAGGAAGGGGAGGTTGGAGATGGGCCGGTAGCTTGATAGCTGCGACGCATCAAGGGAGGGTTTTTTTAAGGTGGGAGTGATGGTGGCAGTTTTTAAGGGAATGGGAATAGAGCCAGAGGAGAGGGACAGGTTGACGATGTCTGTGATATGTGGGGCAAGGAGGTGGAGCTGGGAGATAAGGAGTGGAGTGGGGATGGGGTCAAGGGAGCAGGTGGTGGTTTCAGGGAGAGGATGAGTTTGGTGACAGAGGGTGGGGAAACGGGTACGAAGGTGTGTAGGGGAGGATGGGTAGGAGTCGGAGTGTGGGAGGGAAGGGGTGGGGGTGGGTGGATGTTGGAGGGGAAGTGACCGCGGAGCGGATTCCCTTGATCTTGGATTCAAGGAAATCCAGCATCTCCTCGCAGTGAAGGTTGGAGGAGATGACCTGCGCGGGGTGGCGGGGGGACGGAGGAGTTGGGATGTGGTAGAGAACAGTAGCCTGGGGTTGTCCTTCGCCTCCAGGATTATCCTGGAGTAGAAGGACGATTTGGCCGAGGCTAGAGTGGAGCGGTAGATTTTGAGGAGGTCCAGCCAGATTTGTCGGTGGACCGTTAGGCCAGATTTGACCCAGGTGCGTTCAGCGGCCCGCACCTGGCTCTTCAGTGAGCGGAGGTGGGTGGTGAACCAGGGGGAGGAGCGAGAGTAGGAGACAGTACGGGAGGTGATGGGGCAAGAGTGTCAAGTGTGGAGGAGAGGGTGTTGTGGAGGAGGGTGAGAGCAGAAGAGGGGTCGGTGAGGGTTGAAGGCCAGAGGGAGAGGAGTTCAGAGGACTCCAAGGCAGCGGTTAGGGATTGAGGGGGTAACTTCTTCCAGGGGCGGTAGAAGATGGTGGTGGGTCTGGTGGAGGTGGTGAAGGAGATGAAGTGGTGGTCGGAGATGGCCTTATCGGTGATGGTGACATCCGAGACACTGAGGCCCCGGGTGATCACCAAGTCGAGTGGGTGGCCGTGACTGTGAGTGGGGGAGTTGATGTGGAGGGAGAGGTTGAGCGAGGAGAGCAGGGAAGAGAAGTCTGTGGAGATGGAGCAGGAGGGGGTGAAGTGCAGGTTAAAGTCGCCCAGGATGATGAGGCGATCAGAGCAGAGGCAGAGAGATGTGAGCAGTGTTGAGATATCAGAGATGAAGGTGGGAGAGGTTTTAGGGGGCCGGTAGAGGAGGAGGATTTTAAGTGAGAGGAAGGAGGGGTGGGAGAGGGTGAGGTGCTCAAAAGAGGGGAAAGAGCCAGAGGAGTAGGGGGATAGGGCAAGTGGTGTCCTTGAGATAAGGGCAACACCACCGCCACGGCGGTTGGGGCGAGGGAATGTGGTGGGAGGTGTAGCCGGGTGGTGTGGCCTCCGTGAGGGGGAGGGTGTCGCCTGGGGTGAGCCAGGTTTCCCCCCAGGTTTGCTCGGGTCCTGACCCAACTGTACAGCGCATTGGGATGTCCTCCCGACGTGAAAGGCGCTCAATAAATGGAATCTTGTTGTTGTTGTTGTAATGGAACACCTTACCCCCTCTGATTTACTATAGAATAGGGATGGTAAGCATTTTGTGCTGAGTAAATTGCACAGTAGCTTTCTGTCTTCACAAAATTTGCCACTTCGGGCTAAGTTGGTCCAGTTCATACTTCCTCCGTGCAGTAAGATTTATTCAGCAGATGCGCTCTGGAACCTCTGCTCTACCCCTCACCTACTATGAGGATGCCATGTCTCCTTCATTTTGACTTTAAAGAGCAAGCGCTCTAAAAGTTTTACTAAAAATGCAGTTTATATTTATACAGTGCTTTTCACGTCATAAAGATAATAATAATCCTTGCATTTGATATAGCGCCTTATCACGTTTTCTAGATGTCTCTTTGCAGAATATACTGTGCACGAACACCTGATAATCCTCTACAATTAACTCAATTCTACAAGTATTGAATTTCAATTTAGATGAAAAAGTGACATTTAAAGATACACATCTTTAACCAGGTAAATTGTCACAGACAGATGGCCGTTTCATAAATTAGTGTTGGGGTTAACCGAGCACTAATTGTGTAAAATTCTTGCTCTTTTTTTCCCCCTCATATACCTATTAAGATAATTAAGATGGCCTTTTACAAATGGTTTTCTAAACTACCAAATATATATTTGGATCAAACAAAAGCAAGGTTTATGCCAGCTGGTTTCAAGCCGGATGCTTAACTAAAGCCATGGTTTATTGTAAAATAGGGCAGGTTTTGGAAAAACAAACTGGAAAAAAAATGTTCCTCATAATAGGTGAGGGGTGGAGCACAGAGGTTCCAGAGTGCATCTGCTGAATAAATCTACTACACAGAGCAAAAACAAGGTGTTTTTGTGGGCAGTGAGTTGTCTTGAAGTGTCTGTTTTGTGTCAGGTGGCTGACTCCTGTTTGCAATTTGCTAGCTTCAGCTGTGCTTTATCACTTCCCATCGAGGCTGCTATGTCTTATCGTGATGCTACAAACTGTGTAAAATGAGAGATTAACCGACTCTGTGTTGCTGATTTAGTTTTTCCAGCAGTTTACAAAAACATGCTCTAATATCCTTAGCCCAGGCTCAGGTGGGTGATGCTTGGTTCTTTTCAGGCTCTCGCCTATGAAACCTCTCACTTTCCTGAGCGACACTGGACTTTAGGATTGTTAACTCGCATCAACTAATTGACATATACTGTCTCTGCCTTTGAAAGGGATAAGATCATTGTATTTGCAGCTGAGTTTGGATTGGAATCTTGGGTCAGGTGGGGAGGTTGAAATCGTCCCTGGAGGGTGGATTTGCTTCTATCTATTTTTATTGCCCTCAAATTCTATCAGTATTTTACTTTGTGTAATCTCTTAGATATTAATCCTTGCATGTGATAATAATCCTTGCATTTGATATAGCTCCCTATCTTCAAGACGTCTCAAAGCCCATCACAGAATATTCTGTAAAATCGATTGACTGTATATTTTGTGGGCGAAAACTGGCAGCTAATTGTGCACAGCAGTGTCCCACAAACAGTCGTGGATTGAGTGACCATTTTTTTCTTTTTGAATCGATTATTACTCCCGGAAAAGCAATCCGCCAATCGCAACTAACAACCGAGTTCCTGCATTACTGCTAGGTAAACAGAGGCGTGTGGAGTAAGGAAACTTGCCTGGGAATCGAACCCAGTTCCTCTCGCTTGCGAGGCGAGTGCTCTAACCACTAAGCTACAGGACTCCACAGTGGAGGCCTTCAAAATTATGAAAGGTGAGTGTCTGTAGTAATAGATTATTTTCACTGGTGAAGCTGTAAACATAAATTCATTATTAATAGAATAAAAGGCAGAGCGGTTGGAAAACATTTCTTTACACACAGGGTAGTTGGAACATGGAGTTCTCAGCTGTCACCCGTAGTTGATGCAAGGTCCATAAATTCATTTTAAAGAGGATTAGAAGGATGGTTACAAAGGAGGAATATTAAAAGATATTGGGAGTGAGCAGGAGAGTGAAAAAGGATTAGGTGGCTCAAATGGTAGTTAACACCAGCATAGATATAGTTGGCAAATAGCCTGTTTCTGTGCTGAAACATTCTCAATCTAGACCCATCTGAGGTAGACTTGTTAAACGTCACACTGCTGAGATTTTCTGCTGAAGCAATTTAAAAACCCACTGTCCCTTGTGCATGATGCACTGCACTAAACAAACCAGTTGTGCTGTTGCTATGGAGGCCCTTTGTAAACATAGTTATATATTTGAGGATTATCCTGGTTAAATATTGGAGAGAAATAAATGATGTGTGACATTCAGAAAGGTCAGGAAGCCTATCGTTGGCACTTCTGGGGAATAATGCTAGCATTGGCATTCAAGCCTGGCCTAGTTCAGGCTTTGCTCTGGACTGGACTGAGTTAGGAAATGTTTCTTTCTGGAGGGTGACCAAGGTTGGAGCCCAGAGCAAAATTACACTCCGATCTTCCTGCTTGACACTTGAAAGCGGAATCTGGAGTGTTTTGCCACATTGCCTGCTGCCGACCATACCTTACCCCAGGCGCAGCCAAAACACTTGTCCATGCGCTCATCACCTGCCGGCTCGACTTTTCAAATGCCGCCTTTACCGGTCTCCCAGCTCCACCATACACAGGATCCGGCTGATCCTAAACTCCGCCACCCGTATACTCACCCGCACTAAAGACACACCAGCATCACACCAGCTCCAGCCAGGCTCCACTGGCTCCCTATCGCCAAACTGATTGATTTCAAGATCCTCAGACTCGTTTTCAACGTGTGAGGAGCGCTATATAAATGGAAGTTGTTGTTTTAGTTCTATAAAATGCTACAAAGCATCTCCAGCAAATGCTGAACTTGTTTTACAGAATTTCTTTGGGTGACTTGGATTTGTGCCTTTGTTGCTAATGGGTTGCCAAAATACTCCACCAGCGCCTCCATAACCAACTGATAGAGATGTTCCTGCCATGGCAGGACTTCTACACTTACCTCGCCTTATATGCCTAGCAGAAGGACACCCCATGTTTTACTTGAAACATTCTGGGCACTGTGCAGGAAATAGAACTTATCCAGCAACTCTTGTTGTGTGGATGGGGATTTGGGTATCTCGAAACACATCAGAGCGGCATCTGTGATAACATCTACCTAGAGGAGGTGACCTTACCACCAAGTACTCGGGATATAGACACTGAGGGTAGGAGAAGGCCACGCAGACCAGGAAATCACAAGTTCAAGCCAAGGTCTGTACTGGCAGTTGGTCTTGGCATTTGGGATACAATTGACCTTTGCCAGCATTTCTGTTTGTCATAGCTGGAAGGGACTTATGTCTAGACCATGGGTAAGGACAGGATCTGACTCTGTGGCCTCCCCATTCAGTCGCCTGCCAAAAACTTGCTACTTGTAGGCCTGTAGCTCAGTGGTTAGAGCACTTGCCTCGCAAGCGAGAGACCTGGGTTTGATTCCCAGCAGGGTGAAATGTTGGCCAAATTTCCTTACTCCACACGCCTCTGTTTACCTAGCAGTAAGTAGGAACCCGGTTGTTAGTCGATTGGCAGATCACTTTTTCGGGGGGTAATAATTCCTTCAAAAAAATTGATCAATTCACGATTATTTGTGGGACACTGCTGTGCGCGTGTTTTGTCCACAAAATATCCAGTCAATTCACTTTTCAGTATCTTCTGTGAAGTGCGTCGAGACGTCTCGAAGACTTGATAAGGTGCTATATCAAATGCTAGGATTATTATTACCTGGGCTAACACGATAAATTCCGGCCTCTTGGAAGAGGTAGTGGAGGGCAATCAGCTTCGTGATGTTCTGCAATATAAATGCACTGTAACAGAAAGCGTCATTTATTTGCTGTTTGAAAATTCCATTGTGTCTGCCTGTTAATGGAAATGTTTTATTACAAAAGGAAAGCTTGATACAGCGCCTGACACTTTGCGGATTCAGATTCAGTTGGAACTAATTGGTTACCTTCATTGAGGATATTCTTCTTGCCTGATTTTTGGCTCTTTAAAATGGAACCTAGAAATAACATACTCGCATACAGATGGTTAAGCATTTTCTTTTTATCTTCTTGGATAACCTGTGATTAAAACTATCCTTTCTGTAAAACCTACTCCTGAGCCTAAATTGAGACCGAGATTTTTCCACACAAGAGTTTTGTGGGAGGTGCCAAACCTCTAGTATTGTAGTGACAGAATATAATGTTGCTTTTATATTACTATTATTAATAATAATAATTAAGATCTTAAAATATTAACATTAACTATTAAATCTTGCTAAACACTGAGGCACTTCGGCCATGATGGTTAAGCAAGTTCAACAGGTGAGCTGGCTTGCAAGATTATTTTGAGAGCCATATAGAATTTTTAACGATTTACATTTATTATAGGCACTTTCACTTCAGGCAGACATCTCCGAGCACTTCACACAACTGACTGGGAACCTGAGCTGAGGGTGGGCGGGTGTTTGGTGGGCCAGGGGCAAAGTGCACATAATAATGAATACAAGTCGTAAAGTGTGTGCGCGCCACGCTGCAGGTTATATAAGGGTATTTTTGGAGGTGTAGATGTTTTTTGATATGATGTTGGTGGATAAATTTACTTTTGCTGAGAATGATCTTCGCTTTGTGGCAATGTATTTAGTTGAATCCTTTACAGTTGGGGCTTGTAGGATTTTGCTTTTAATTTGGGGGAAAGACTTGAGGACTTTGCTCTTTTTTTAAAAAACAACCCCACTAATTTCTAATTTTTTTTAAAACCATTTTCAGGTGAATATTTTTCAGAACTATCTTTTACAGAAATCTCAGATCATTCCTGATGATTATTGATAAGACTATATCAAATTGACTGAATCAAAGTTTTAGTATTTCCCAGTAGAGCAACTTAGTCTCAACTAACTGCCTTTGGGAAAACTGCACTGTTCGTGAGCGAGAAGTAAATGTATGGAACAGGCTCGCTAGAGAGGCAATGGAAACAGAAAGTGTTGATTCTTTCAAGAACAAATTAGATAGATTTATGTTAGGAAATAATATCTCAGCATACAATGGATAGTTTTGGACATGATGTGTCATGCGACTGCCAGGCTGGTGGAAAGCGAACTGGATAGACTTTGGTCTTCTTTCATCTGCCAATTTTTTATGTTATGCTCGTGAATTCATGAAATAAAAAGGATTTTTTAAAAAAAAAACATAGCTAGAGCCTCACTGAGATCTTTGAAGATCTTGGGCTGTATCCCATCCCGTCTGACCTGTTTGCCTTGTAGACATTTAATTATTTGTGTTGCTTCATACTGATTATCTGGTTCTGAAGGCTCTGGGGAGAATGACTATTCACAGATCAAGCCTCAGGTCAAGTCTAAATCCAGCTCTAACTAAAAGCTAATGTGTTTTTCCTCGTTTGATTTATATTATTGCTTTCCAGCTTAAACTTGAAGCATCTGTCTGATCTGAAATGTGCAGTGTATTAATATCCATAGCTCAAAAATTGTTTACCCCCCCCCCCCCCCGCTGCAGTTTGCAATCTGCTTTATTGTGGAGTCCTGTAGCTCAGTGGTTAGAGCACAAGCGAGAATACCTGGGTTTGATTCGCGGTCAGGGTTAAACGTTGAGCAATTTCCTTATTCCACACACCTCTATTTACCTAGCAGCAGTAAGTAGGAACCAGGTTGTTAGTCGCTTTTTCGGGGGTAATAATTTTTCCAAAAAATAATTTGATCACTCAATCCACGACTGTTTGTGGGACACTGCTGTGCGCAATTGGCTGCCATGTTTCACCCACAAAACATGCAGTCGATTCACTTTGCATTATATCCTGTGAAGCGAAGATTTGATAAGGCGCTATATCAAATGCAAGGATTATTATTATTATTTATTGCATTTTTACTTCCTCAAGTGCTCCTCGTTTCTAGAGCAGTTACACTGAAATTTGTTTAGCTTCAGTTCAGGGTTAACTTGAGCCAGATCTGTTGTTGCTTTACTTCAGTAAATTTAAATTAAAGTACATTCATTGGGAGCCATTTTCTCTTTGATGTGCTGCCAGTTTCCAAATCATTTATTAAAAACAATATTACCATCTACGATACCAATCCCTGTGGCACACTACGATTCACTGAGTTGGCTCCCAACAGAATGATGTGCATGCACCATTACTTGTTGCTTTCCATCTACGAGATATTTGCTAATTACGTTGCAATGCGTCTCATCACTTGTACTGCAGTACAGTTGCGTGGGTGTCAGAAGTCTCCTGGCACGACCAGCCTGATATTCTGTATGGTTTTAGAATTAAAATTATCCTGAATTCTGCTCTGTGCTGCAATGCCAGTATCCTGATTAATTTCAGATTAAATTAATCACGTGGAGTCCTGTAGCATATTGGTTGGAGCACTCGTATCAAGGACTCTGGATTGAGCAGGCCAAAACCCTAGGCAAGTTTCTTTACGACACACACCTCTTTTTACCAAGCAGTAAGTAGCAACCCGTTTTGTAGTTGATTGGCGGGTTGCTCTCCGGGGCTAAACCTTTCAAAACTTTTTTTTATTATTGATGCTCACCCAATCCATGACAGTTTGTGAGCACAATTGACTGCCGCGTTTCGCCCACAAAAAGGATACCAGCTATTTAATCACTTTACAGTATATTCTGTGAAGCGTTTTGAAACTTCTACGTATGGACTTCCACTATGGATGCAAAAGTACATGTTTATCTTGGCCCTGGACAAATAGTTATGACGAATGTATGTCTGTTCTATTGATTTCACAAACGTCATCCAGTGGGTTTCATTTTCATTTGTAAATGTAGTTTGTTGTTTGCCTTTCTACCTTTTTTTTTATTGTACCACTGATCATTCTTATCTCTGATCTGTCTCTGCCAATTTCAGCACTTTCCAGTCCCTTTTGAATTAGCGTTACTCTACTTTCACATGCCTTCTTGAGGTGAGGGAGAATCTCCTATTTCAGAAGATCTAATTTACACTTTTTAAAATTAGAATTCTGCTTGGATATTGATCAACGTTTATGTTTAATGATTGGACAAAGATGTGTTATGCACCTACTTTTGTAGTGACATCGCTAGTGATTGGGTTGACCTGACCCTTTTCGTATGCACCTCTTATCATTGTGCGTACTGTACAATGTACTTAACCAGGTGGAGGGGGAACATTCAGTGCTGCTTTCCAGATACATGGCAGCCAACTGCCCCAAAACAGTCAATCTGCCAGGATGTACTTGTGATTAGGAAAATGAGATCTTTACCCTTTTGATTCTGATCTCCTCGCTTTGGCTTGTTGACGATCTTGGCTTTCATAACTCCCCAGAGGGAACTTCCACTGCCAAAGCTTAGAACTGTCGACAAAACTGCAGTTTCAGGAAAGGCATTTTACTCAGTTTACTCAAAGAAGTGGTAACTTCACCCAACTATCAGCAGTGTTGCTATTCACCAATGGGGCAGTGGTGTCAAAAGGCTGTGGCAGCCAAGAACCTGAAGATGTTCTGTGGAGTGCTGATCCAATTACCTTAATTCCCAAATGTATAGTGGAACTGATCACTAGCAAGCATACAACTTCATTAGTCTCTCTCTCTCTCTCTGCCCCTCTGCCTTTTATATAAAAAACTCTTTATAAAGAACTTTCAGTCATGCTTTTGGTTAATATTCTTAAATCTGCCATTTCCCGGCTCTTTGTGCTCCACGATATATATTTGAAAGATTCTGTTTCATGAAAGGTGCGATATAATACTAATAGTCCTTACATTGATATAGGGCCTTATCACGTCTCAATGTCGTAAAGCGCTTCACAGAATATACTGCAAAGTGAATTGACTACAATTTTTGTGGGTGAAACATGGCAGCCAACTGCCCCAAAACAGTCATGGATTGAATGATCATTTTTTTAAGTATAGAAATGAAAGTTGTTGCAGTTAATCCACCATCTGTCATTTCCCCTCCAAATAACTTATTTTTCTCGTCTCATTTTTTAAAAAAAAAACGAGCCAACTTCCTGTTGGTAAAGGCATAAGTAAGCAAGTGCACCCTAGGCCACACAGATCAGAGTTGAACTTAATTCTGTTATCCCATCTCTCCTGAAGATGATGCTTATTAATGTTAGCTGCCATTGCTTTGTCCAGCAACCCTGGGTTAAAAGGGCATTGTTGTCTGAGTAATAACAATACTGACGAGGTGTTTGATCTGGTCGGAGAGTGGAAGGAAAAACACTGAGCTGGATAATGTTCTTAATTGACATCTACAAGCCAACTAAGACGAAGAGTGACTGAATTGGTATTAAGAACAAGAATGCTTGCTGGTACTGTTATCCTCATTTCTCTACTTTGCCGGAAGATATTGAGACCAATTGCAGAGAGATCAGCTAACTCATCACAGAACTGAGCTTAAACCTGGGACTTAGTATTAGTATGGCTCGATGATGCATTCATCCCTGAACCATCGAGGGAGTTGAGTGTTTCAGGATATTTGTATTAAATTTTCTTTGAGCTGTGCGTATTCCCCTTAGAATAACAGTAAGTTCTTTTTGAAGGGGTTTCACAAGTGGTATATTTAAATGAAGGTCATTGTCAAATCGCTGGAGTAATTAGCTGAAAGTCTTCAATTAACTCATAGGATTCCTTACCTTTTTTAACTATGTTGGAAAACCTATGGATATAAACCTCTGTTGTGAAATGTATCTTAAGTAAGCTTTTTATACATTTAGTAACTTTTTAAAAAGATTATTTGTGGGACATCCTCCTGATGTGAAAGGCGCTATACAAAAGTAATTTGTTGTTGTTGGTAAATCAATGTACATTTATATAATCATCTTCACATAGGATAACATCTCAGTGTTTGCAGTGACCGGGGTGGATCTACAAGAGAGAGAGATTGAGGTGACAATATGCGCAGTTGAACTGATAGATTTTAAGGTGGGATTTTCCACTTGCCCTGGCACTTTCAAGGACTTGTAGACTTGCACTCTCTCTGCTCCTTGCAAGATACTACCACTTTCTATATATTTATACTCCTCCCTCGATTTTCTTTGCCTAAATGAATCTCATATTTCATATTATTAAACTTCAGCTGCCTCTGATCTACCTGCCCATTGTACTAACCCTCATGTAGTCTCCCGTCTTCCTCTCACTATTCACTATACCTCCTAGTTCATCTTCTACAACAACAACAACAAGATTCCATTTATAAAGCGCCTTTCACGTCAGGAGGACGTCCCAAGGCGCTGCACAGTTGGGTCATGACCCGAGCATTGGGGGGGAAATGGTCAGGGTGAGGGGAGGGAAGGGAGGGAGAGAGGAGGGGGGAAATGGTCAGGGTGAGGGGAGGGAAGGGAGGGAGCGAGGAGGGGGAAGAGAGTCGAGAGGGGAGCTGAAGGCACGGTCAAAGAGAAAGGCTTTGAGACCGGCCTTGAAGGAGGAAAGGGAGGAGGCGGCGAAGGCACTGGGGGATGGAGTTCCAGAGCCTCGGGGCTGAGAGGCTGAAGGCCCGACCACCGATGGTAGGGCGGTTGGGGCGGGGGACGTGGAGCAGACCGGAGCCAGAGGAACGGAGGGTACGGGCAGGTAGGTAGGGGGATAGTAGGTCGGAGAGGTAGGAGGGAGCAAGGCCGTGAATGGCCTTATAGGTGAGGATGAGGATGAGGATTCTATACATTATACTGCGAAAGGTGCTGTATAAATGCAAGTTGTTATAGCTTGATGCCTACCCCAAACTTTTTGGGATTGGGAGCATTCACAAAGACTATGAATGACTATGATGGGTTTTGATCTGTTTATGACTTTATTTAAAAAAAAACTTTTTCTGCCCCTGGTCCTGCTCACATTTTCTTATCTGAGAGGGCAGACAGGTAAAGTATTCACACATCTCTGAATAGCACTTATTAAACCAAACATTGGGGCTGTGCCAGACTGACCTGGGATGACCACTTAACCACTTAATGTCTTTGCCATTTAACTTTCCTTCTACTTATGGGAACTTAATTGGGTTGCCTGATCAATTTCATTCTTGTCTATCACGGTTCTGCTGTGAAGCTTAATGGTAACCAGAATCGTGTGTAAAGATTTATTTTGTATCCACAGAATAAAAACCTGGACTTTTTAGGGATCTATTTTTGGTGTTAAACATGAGAAAATCAGGGGAGGAGGAAATTTTACGCTTTTTTGAAAAAAAAGTAAACTCTTTAAAAATTAAGATTTATTTGTGAACTTCAAAATCAAGGAAACAAGCTAGATCCTAATAAAATTGTTTTACTGAATCTTATTTTGGTCAGCCAGGTGAATCGTTCCTGTTTTATCAGTGTCTGAAAATGCTTCATAATTAATTGATATCAAGCATAGAGTGTGTATTTAAGCAAATTTGGTTGTCAGTTTTGGGTACAAGCAGCCATGAAGTGAACTACCAATTTATCTTGAAGATTGTTAGCGAGGACACCAGTAGAAACACTATCTGTATAGTGTTGTGGCATCTTTATTTATCCATCTGAACAGACAGATGGTACCTCAGTTTAATATCTTGTCTGAAGGATGACAACCACGCAATGCAGTGCTCCCCCAGTCGTGTTCCACAGTGTCAACAAAGACCACGATCGCATAATAATTATTGCGTTTGATAAGTGCCTTTCACATCAGGAGGCCATCTCGAAGCACTTCACACAGGATTTTGCTGTAAAGTGTAGTGACTGTTTTGTAGGCAAACGTGGCAGCTAATGTACGCGTAGCAATGTCCCCCAAACAGCCATGAAGTGAGACTCAAATCCAACATGTTCTTGAGTTGGTAATCAGAGGCGAGAGTGCTACCAAACTAATTCTTGTGGTTTTTCGCTTGCGAGGTGAGTGCTCTAACCACTATGCTACAGAACTCCAGTGGCTCACTCCTTTCACTCCTCTGATGCTCATCTTTCTATCTTTAGTTTACTAGACCGCTCCAGCCAGTTTGAACGGAAGTTTCAGGAATAGCTTTTTAACTCCTTGAACACTTCCCTCCCCCGGTAAATATTGACTCAACAATTTGAAACCATATGCCTCGCATCTAAACTACTTAATCTGTTCAAATAGAACGATTTCTCGGGTAACCGGAGGCAGCTGCAGCTCTGAACTCTCATTGTCTAAGGCAGGTCTGGAAAGCCAGAAATGCCAACGTTGTTAGCTGGTTAAGGTGAGAAATGACTTCAGTCCCATCTGTCCCGGTTAAAATGTGACACATCTCATGTGGAGTATAAACACTGGCGCGGCCTGGTTAGGCCAAGTGGCTTGTTTCCGTGCTGTACAGCCTTTGTAACCTATGACGACCATACCCCTATTTTGCCAGAGATACCTCTGAGGGTGGGGTGAAGAGTTAGCTCATTGGGTGTTTGGAATCACTTCCAGCACTGCCTTAATTTATTTTACAGCGCTCTCCCTGAACTCAGTGCTGCATTCTGAAGGCAAAGCTCGAAGTGAAATGAATATTAACCGTCTCTTTCATTTTACCGTCCAAAATAATTCTTGCATTTGATATAGTGCCTTCGCGTCAGGGGACGTCTCAAAATGCTGCACAAGGTGTACTGTAAATTGTAGCCACTATATTTGTAGGTGAATGTGGCAGTCCATTTGTGTAAAAACAATGTCCCACAAACAGCCATGAAGTGAATCATCAATTTTATTGGAGATTGTTGGCCAAAACACCGAGAGAGAAACTCCCTTCTCTTTTCGAATAGCGCCCTGGGACCTTTAATGCTCACCTGAACAGGCAGACAGGATCTAGTGTTTTTTTTTAAAAGTTTGTCAACCAAAGCAAAGACAGCACCTCGAATAATACCACTCTCACCCTGTGGATCCCCCACCCACCCGCTCCAGGTCTCTTCCTGTCACTCTCCGTGCTGCCTCCAGAGGTGCTATATAATACAATATTCATGAAAACTGACCTCCATATCTTTCTAACGAAGCTACAATGGTGTTATCCTGTATTTGAACTGCAAAAAAGTGTAATGTTGATTCAACATTCCTTTTTTGCTTGCGTACTTTTTCTTCTGCGAGTAATGCCCTGGGGTGTCATCGGCATTGCCCTTTGTTGAAATCGGAACAACCCGCACGCAGTGTTTCAGTAGGTGCTCTTTGTCGCAGGAACAGAACAGCTGCATATTATTCTGTTGCTCCACAGAAACGTCGCGTGTGACTTGCCTTGGCAAGCGATGGGTCGTCAATTAGAATGCAGTGCCGTACCGTGGCAGGTCAAGGAACTGCTTCTGGAATTCCCTGCACACTTGAGTTACCAGTGTGTCTGTACTGGGTGGTTGCTAAGCACAGGTTAGCCACCTGACTCGTGTGCCTGCCTTCACCGTGCAAACTGGAGATGAGGAGTATTAAGTCATGACGCTTAAATAGCACGGAATGGAATGGTGATATTCATATTGTTTGGATTTGATATGGCGCCTTATCAGACCTTCGAGACGTCTCAAAGCACTTCACCGAATATTCTGTAAAGCGAATCGACTGTACGTTTTGTGGGCGAAACGCAGCAGCCAATTGCGCACAGCAGAGTCCCCGCAAACAGTCGTGGATTGAGTACCAAATTATCATGATAGCTTTTATTGTTTTTTTAAAAAATCGCTTTATTCCAATCTTTTTTCCGCTTCTTCCTCGGGATGATGTTGACTTTCATTTGGAGTTTGTGTGCCTAACACTCTCTAGTACTTCCAGTAAATAGTGTGGTCTTTGTATGACATACGAGTCTAGGTTAAATTGGTGTTGGGGTGGGGGGTGGGCAGTGAGCTGCAAAACCTGATCCTTATCTTGACTGACATCCACATATATAGGCATAAGGGATCACTGTGCAGTTATTGGGAGCAGGTGTCCTATCTGCTTTGAGACGTCCCCCTGATGTAAAAGGCATAACATAAAGATAATTGCCCACCTTTTGCCAACAAAATATACAGTCAATTCACTTTGCAGTATGTTTCTGTGAAGTGCTTTGAGACGCCTCAAAGATGTGATAAGGTGCTGTATCAAATGCAAGGATTATTATTGTGTAGTATTGATTTTCTTTTTTTTCCCCTTTCTCCCCCTCTCCTCCCCACGCACCTCCCTCCTACTCTACAATACTGTATATTCTGTGATGTGCTTTGAGACTTCTCAATGTTGTGATAAGGTGCTATATCAAATGTTATTATCATTATGTAAAAGACAATGAAGTTCAAGTTATAGTTGTGGTAGTGCTTTGTATAACCTATAATGTTCTGAAATATCTGAACACGGGTTAAAGCACAACAACCATTTTCTTATTTCATAGCATCTATTCTTTATGGGGGATTTAGAATTACTTATCCACATTTGTGAAGGCTTTGGTGGAGTTTCTTTTGTCACGTGTTGTAGTCTTCCCTCAGCCTTTTTTGTAAAGTTATTCAATCTCATTGAGATCCCTGCAGATTTGTCAGAATCTGGACTCGCGCTGGATAGCAACGAGAGCTTGCTTGTGGGTATGCGGTGTTAGAGCTGATGCTCTTTAAGCTCTTGGGGAAGTGGCTAACTGCCCTAGGGGATTACACACAGTTTGCCACAAGTCACCAACATAATATTTGGTCATTCCCCAGCCTGATCGAGAAGGATGTGTATATTTGGATGGAATCTATTCTGCTGATGTGAGGTGTCTGGTTGTGGTGTAAATTGTAGAGTGTATTAAGAGATGATGCCACATGGGCTCAGTTACTGATAGCAGCGAAGAGGAATTGAAGTTCCATCAAATGCAGAATTATTTGGCAGGATATATTGTTGGTTTGTGTACAATAGCGTGAGAGGGGCATTCATTAAAGATGCTCACTAATTTCTTTCATGAGTGAAAATGAGAAATCAATAGAAAAGCACTTTGCGATGTCCTCCTGATGTGAAATTGCTATATAAAATATACAAGGATCATCATCATTAATAATGCTCTGAAGGGTGAATAATAGAGAAACAAAGCACAGGCTTTTAGGTTGAATTATGGTTGAGTTTAAATACGTGATTACCTAAATTGAAGATTTTAGAATGCTTAATATTGCAATTCTACCACTCACCATCTTGCATATATTAACAATTTACATTAGCATTCCTGCTGCCTCATTGAGGCCAGCGTTAAGATGTATGATCTGAGGCGACTACAGTTAACTGTTTATGCCTTTTTTTTTTAAGTCCACACTGCATAAAAATGGCCAGGCAAGTGATCAATGAAATTGATCTCGCCATCTTCACCATTCCTTAGCAAGAATCTTTCAAAGTTCACTATGTGATATGTTAGAGAGAGTTTGGAGAAGAGGTCTTCCTTTGTAAGCAAGTTACATGGTGAGAGGCTAGTAGAGCCGAATTTACTTTAATAATAGTACGTTTGATACATTGCCTTATCACGTCTTCGAGACGCCGCTAAGCGCTTCACGGAATACACTGTAAAGTGAATTGACTGTATATTTTGTGGACGAAACGCGGCAGCCAATTATGCACAGCAGCGTCCCACAACCAGTCGTGGATTGAGTAGACAATTTGTTTTTGAAGGAATTATTCCCCCCAGAAAAGCGATCGGCCAGTCTACTAACAACCGGGTTCAAACTTACTGCGAGGTAAACCAGTGTGTGGAGTAGGGAAACTTGCCCAACGTTTCACCCTGCCGGGAATCAAGTCCAGGTTTCCCGCTTACGAAGCGAGCGCTCCCAACCAATGAGCTCCAGGACTCCACTTTAATTGGAGAAAACCCGAGCCATAACTCTGATCCTGAAAATGTCAAGAGCAAAAATGCTGCAGATGTAAAAGCAGAAATTAATCTGCAGATGTAAACCACCTAAGCGCAGAACTGGAAGATATTGCTCTGAAATTAACTAGCCTCGAGTGAGTAGAGATTAGAAAAAATTACCCCTAGAGTGGTGGATATGTGGAATGCACTCTTGAGGAAAAGCAGTTGATTAATTCTTTTGAAAAGGAGCTGGATAAATATCTGTTGGAAAGTGTAGACTGTGATCAAATACTCCGCTGGTTCCTGTGCAGTGGAAATTATGCCTTGTAACTTGCATTTTAGGTGGAACGTGACCTGAATGGGCAGCCGAATGGGTTATGTCATCTGGGGCAGTACCTTCAGTCCAGATGATTAGGGATGTGCAAATATAAATTCAAATTGGAGAATACTAAAGAAGCAAGCTGAGGTCTCTGTGATATTTTGAACTAATTACTAAGTTCGTGCTTGCATTATTATTGTAATTTTTTATTATGTTTATATTAGGATAACTACACTTCAAACATTCCACTAAACAATAGCAAATTGCATTTTTACGGCGCCTTTCACGCCATAAAAATGTTCTGAATGTTCCAAAGTGTTCACGTTCATAATAATGATCCTTGCATTTAATATAGCGCCTTATCACGTCATTGAGACATTCCAAAGCGCTTCACAGAATAAACTGTAAAGTAAATTGACTATTTTGTGGGTGAAACGCAGTAGCCAATTGCACAGGAGTGTCCCACAAACAGTCGTGGATCGGATAACCAATTTTTTAAAAAGGATTATTACCAGAAAGCAATCCCCCAATTGATTAACAACCGGGTTCCCAATTACTGCTAGGTAAGCAGAGGTGAGTGGAGTCAGAAAACAGGCCTAAGGTTTCGCCCTCCCAGGATTCAACCTGGGTCCTCTTGTTCGCCAGCGAGTGCTCTAACCAAAACTCTACAGGACTCCACCGAATCCCTAATCTTGAGAATTGAATTGCTGAGAATCTATAATCCACCAAAGTGAGCAACTTCCTGCTGACTTGTGGTAGTTATTGTTGGAATGCTAAGATTTTATGAACTTGCACAACATAACTTTTAGGTTTATAGATTTGAAGACGTTGTAAAAGAGGGTGGAGCGTGTAGCCCATTACTAGTGTCTTAACATTTCTTTCACTGTGAAAATAGAAAGCTTCTGTTGCAATCTTGATGTAACTGGCTAGTTTTTTTTCTGGTACAGGTAATTTGATAGAAAGATAAACTACACTGTGTCTTTGGATTTCAGTGGTTCAAGTTTTCCCGCTCTTGAAAAGTGTTGAACATGAAATGGAAGCGTTTCACTTTCGTGTGGTTCTGCAGCTCAGTGGTTAGAGCACTCGCCTCGCAAGCGAGAGGACCTGGATTGTTACTTCAAACGTATCAGCTCTACTTCTGAAAGCAGTTTGTGAATCTGGAAACTGCTCTCCTCTTAGATGTCAGATTGTCAGAGTTGCCGTCCTTCGGATGAGACTAAATCCAGGTCCTGTCATTTTGTTCGGGTGCACGAAGGCAGTCCGGAACCTTGGCGTCTGGTTTTACCCTCAACTGTCCTTTCTACCCCACACCTGTGCCGTGACTCGCTCTGCCTTCCCCACCCCTGCAACATTGCCCGGCTCTGCCACTGCCTCACCCCTCAGGCTACTGAAACCCTCATCCACGCATTCATCACATTGAGGCTCGACTACGTCAACTCCCTGTTTGTTGGCCTCCCCAACTCTTCCGTCCACAAGCTGCAGATCATCCAGAACTCTGCAGCCTGTGTCCGAATTCGAAAATAGATGAGAGTTTTGAGATTTATTTATTTACCACTTCTGTAGTGGCCACTAAAGTACTATTCACTGGCCTTTATACCCTTCCCTAGTCATTGATAAAGGCACAGACTCCAGCAAAATAGTTATTCTGGGACTTCAAATGTGCACACATGCAGCTGCTTTGTACGTGACGAGTATCCACGTGAATAGTGCATTCATCTGTTGCAGAAACCACCCTGCAATTTAAAGGGCGCCTTTTTATGCAGCAGTGAGAGATGCGGGCAGAATTGGTGAACCATAAAGGAAGTGGTTCTCCAAGATCAAGGCAATACAGCAAGTTCTGTTGCGTTGCTGTGCTTGGGACCCACATTAAAAAGTATCACAACAAATATTCAGTCAATTCACTTTACAGTGTGTTCTGTGAAGCGCTTTGGGACGTCCTCCCGACGTGAAAAGCGCTATATCAAATGCAAGGATTATTATTATTATTATTATTATCACGAATAAAAATAAATGTTTGGCTTCTGTGTTACTGCAAAAGATGTTTGTAGACTTTTGTACGATGGTCTTGTGGCATGTCTGTGATAGTAAATGGTAGTTTATTAAAACCAAGGAAATTAGTGAGTCAGTCTGGCTTGGTGGTAGTACTCTCGCCTCTGAATCAAAAGGTTGTGATGTCAAGCCCCGCCTGTTCAGGTGGATGTTAAAGATCCCATGGCACTATTGGAAAAGAGAAGGGAGTTTCTCCCAGTGACCTCGCCAACACACCACCGGATAAAATTGGTCAGTCACTTCATGCTGTTTGTGGATGAGATTTAATTCCTGTATTAGTGACCACGGTAGAGAAAATTGGTCAGTCACTTCATTGCTTTTCTTGGGACATTGCTGTGTGAAAATTGACTGCCGCATTCACCCACAAATAGTCACTCCACTTTATGGTAAATCCCTTAAAGCACTTTGGGATGTCCTTCCGACGTGAAAGGCGCTATTCCAAATGCAAGGGTCATTATTACAATTAAACTCTCAAGGCAGGAAAAAGTGTTGAATTGTTCAGTTTAGTGTTGATTCAGATAAGATCTCAGAAGTTTTCGTTGAGTTCTGCATATTAATATACATCTTCTTTCTTAAGGGATGGGGGGGGAAGGAGAGCCAAACAGGGAAGGAAAAATTGCACTGTGTACACATTTTATTCCTATGTACCAGGAGATGCTCTGTTGGCATTGGGTTAAATTAAATTCCTGTAGTTGTGACCACGGCATGAGTGGCATGATTTTATATTGGAATGTTGGCACATTGATTTGTTTCTGTGCAAACTGTAGTTCTGAAAGCATTAAACTAGGACACAAAAGACGTTCCTGTCTTCAAGGCCTTTTCTACTAGTTGGTGGTTGGGGGGAAAAAAGCGTTTGTAAAGCGGGCTTGTGGTTTGCACACAGATGCGTGCCAGCCAGTTATTTTTATACTTAAAGTTCTGATGCTTATTTAAACTATTCTGTGAATATTTAGAGCTCTGTTTTTTTGTGGTGACCTTGAATGCACTGGACAGAAATGCTCAACGGGCAGTTAACCACGAGGCTAACAGTCTTGTTGAGAATTGGTTTGAAATTCATCATCTCTTTTGTGAAGATTATTCTTGGTGATTGTAGTTCTCAAAATACAGGGTGACCAAAAAGTCGTGATACCATTATGATCTCAATTTCTTTAAAACTTAATGAAGTTTTAAATAAATGATGATATTTTTTTATCTACCCTACTATCTGAAAAAAACATATAAGCCTTTTTGATCACCCTTTACATTGAAAATGACATGGCCTAACACACTGCCTACAATTCACTGAGCCGCAAGATTCACTTGCACGTTACAGGTAATTTTGGTCAATTATAACTAGTTTGTGAGATTTCAGGTACTGTTTCAGTTTACCTCTTGTCAGGCTGACTGAGTAGTCCTATTGACCTCAGCCAATGAAATGTGACATTTGTTTCCCCCAAATTGACTTGAACAGCACAAACATAGAACATTGGAATGTACAACATGGGAAATGCAGTCCTTTCTTTTGGGTCAATGTTTGTTAGATCCAATTCCTTGCTCTTTCCCTCTGTCCTCTATACCCTTCCTTTGCATGTATTTTGTCTGATTTAGACTTTTCCTAATGGACTTCTTTGGCAAATCCCAATTGTCATAATAGGAGAAGGCGATGATACAATTGTCACTGTGGCCTCTTCATAAATCATAGAAATTTACAGCGCAGGAGGAGGCCATTCGGCCTATCAATTCTGCACCAGCTCTCAGAGCAAGATCCACTTTCAATCCCACTGTCTGCCTTATCCCTATACCCTTTTAAGCCTCTAACTTTTATAAACCCATCTACTTGCCTCTTAAACCCCACAATGGATTTTGCCTCTAACTCTTTACTTGCCTGGCCATTCCACATCCCAGCAGCTCTGTGGGGGAAAAAAATCTCCTAAGCTTTTCTTGTGGCTATCTTAAATCTGTTTCCTAGTCATTAACTCCTCTACTAGTGGAAATAGTTTCTCCCTGTTCACCTGTGGCTTCTGTGCTGCCATTTAGTTTCATTACTACATGGGTTACGACGTACCTATTTTTAAAAGAGCATGCACTGAATTTATTTTCCGGTTGTAGGTTCACACGCCTGAAACCATAACATTGCTTTCTTTTTCAGTAATTGGTAGACTTTCAGGCATTTCCTTCGCTGTGTTGTGTTAAAGAGCTCTTTCAACACTTGCGTTGCATTTATTCTGTGCTATTCATTAATCTGGATAACTATTTGAAATTTAATATATCATGTTGTATTTTTAAAGAGTTCATTTGCAGGCCTTGGACAACTAACTGTCAATGTTATTTTAAAAAAAAACTATATATTGCATTGCTTTCCTTGACCCCTCTTCCAGTATCGAAAGCAAACATGAAGTTACCATATTGGGGGGGCTTAATGAATTCGTAGTGAAGTTTTACGGACCACAAGGCAGTAAGTAGATAAACTTTTTTTTAAAAAACTTTCTATACTATTGATGCTGTGTTGTTCTCTGGTGTCCACAGTCCTCGGAAGGAAACTAATCTTAAACGTATAATTTTGACATTCCTTTTGATTTGAAAATAAATGTGTACCAAATGTCTACTAAAATGACCTTATTCCCAAATCCTTTGTCTGTGTTTTGATTAGATTATTGTAAGGGAAGTTGGCCACGACTTAACATGGGGTAATGTTTTGTTGTGAAATGATACTGGTTTGCCTGGTTTCAGTTCACGGTTGTGAATAGCAACGTGACTTTTGTTATCTATCTTGCAACCACAAATTGACACTCAAGAAATCGTGCATGGAATTCCAGATGTTTGATCGTGATTGAAGTCCTTACTTGCGTTCACTTTTTTTTCCTGAAGCTGGAAAATGATGCAGCAGTAAAGCACCATAAAAATCACTCCATTTGAGGCCAGAAGATGTGAAATGGATGCAAGGCTTCTTTGTGGTGCACATCAAACTAACTTCATCTTTGAGAACACGTCACAGTTTTGCTTTGGAATCTTAAATCCTTGTCTGATGCTCTAACTGGAGATTATTGTAATTAAGCTTCTATTAAACAGCAGACTGCTGTTCCTTGCCATGTTATCTGACAAAGAGAAGTTGGATTGAATTGAAACTAATTAGGTTTTTTTTTCCTGTGACGACACCAGCTATTTTTGAACTGCTTCCACGATAGTAGGGCACTGACGAGATTGTTTTTAAAATGTGCTGCATCTGCTCCCAAGTTGACACTACTGGACAGATGTGAAATTGGAGCATAAAAGGACATGGGTAACTTGTGTGCCGTTTGCTCATACGCCAGTGGTATTGCTGTCGAGTGCAGTGCTGTATGTAGCTGCAGGCACCTGACTGACGTAATGGAAGAAAGATTCTTAAAAAAAAGAGGGTCATGGGAATCGGCAACAGAAGGTCAAACCTGGAAAAGTAGCCCAAAGTGATGATCTGAGTCGTAGTGTTTCTAGAAGTCGGGCAATTCAAAGCCGAATTCATGTTTTTTCTCTCTCTCTCCCAGGAGCTGAAGCAAGTCTGCGCAAGCGCAACTAAAGCGGATGTGAGGAGACACCCCCAAACATAGTGTTTAAATAGTCTCTTAAAAGTTCTAATCTATCGGTTTACCTAAATACACTTTGAGTACTGTTTACGAGCAGAAGTTATAGTGATTCGCTAACGGCTACATTTAGGGCAAATCAATGACTGGCAAAGGCACCTTCCTCCTCAAAGTCTTGATGGGTTCCCGCAAGAATCACTTAGTGATCATATAGCCCAAGCCTACGGTTGTTCTGGGTTTTTCACTGAGCTTGTTTGTCCTGGCTGGGTTACTGCTATTTTATTATTGAGTACAACTCTGTCCAGCACTGCTTACTTTAATGATTTCAATGGGCTATTCTCAAAGTCCTCTGTAAAATGGGGCAACACTGAAAAGAGGAAGGAAGTCATTTGCTGCGTTTTTGTTTTTAGTCAGTCGGATGTCTTAACACATGTGGAAACCTATGACCGTGCTTAAGAATGTCCAAAACAAGCTGAGAATTGTATGCATCCCACCTACACATGGAAATCCCAGAGATTGATTGCTGGAATGGAATGCGAACTCTCTCCCTGGAGGGACGCATCCAATTCCGAAAGTATTAGGTGCAGGTTGGCAAGAGCTGATGCTTAGGGATCCCAGAGTGTGTGTGTGTGTGTTGGGGTAACTGCTGGCGTCTAACCAGCTAAAACACCATAGCTTGCCATTGATATCACTCCCTGCCAAACTTTCCCACTGCTTGTCCAGCTGGATCCACCCTACCCGTTAGAGCTTTGGCTTGCAGGGTTAACAGGAGCTGAGTAAGATGATTCCCTGTACCCAGTGACTAAGCGATATGCAATCTCCCCAGGATTACTTTTAACAGAGTTTTATGATTGAAATTTTTCCTGCAATCTCACCTTTAGCATTTTCAGCAATTTCATATTTTTCTTTAATAACAGGGGTTAATAATGTGCGCTAATACAGCCTGGGATAAACTGACGACCTGATTCTAAATTGTGGCATTGGAAATTTAGGGATCAATTATTTTTGAGTTTATTTTAACTTAACACGGTATCACTAAATTGTAGCTTATTTAAGCTTCTGACATTTAATTTAAATATCAGGCTTCCAAGCTCCAATGAGAATTGGAAATTCTTTGTAGATCCTTCCTGGATTAGCAACAAACTATTTTTGCACTAACTTTCCTACTGTTTCTAATCTGATCTGCTTTGTTCCAAAGAAATATCCAATGAGAAGAAATTAATTGAATGATTCAATGATGACTAGTTTGGGCCTGACTTGTAAAGTGAGAGGTTTAACTTTGCCAGGCGTGGAAAATAGGAAGTTAGTCGAGTTTGCAGTCGCCTATTGTTAGAATCTGCATAATGTTATACTACTGGCAGCCAGTCCTGGCCCTGCTTGGTATGTTTTGTACAAATTTTAAATTTGTGTATTGTTATAGCCTTATAATGTTATAATTTGTCTAATAGTATGTAAATATGTGGTCCCAATGATTGAATATTGTTATACCCAGTGGTGTTGCGCTGAAATCTGGAATCGAGAGATATAGTGACTATTTTTGTAATTCAATTTTGAAGAGAAAACATTAAAAAAAATGTATTTTTTTTTTAAAAAAACTTTTCAGTGAAATTAAAGTAAAATATTTAACTTCTTACGTTTTTTTCTTATCCTTGAAATTGTAAAGAAATTCAGAACAAGTGTTTGCAAGTGTATTAGGGTAGATCCTCTGTTGTTAGTAAAAATTAGTCTAGTCCAACAGTGTATAGTATTAAGCAGACTCGACTAATTTCAATTTGGGTTGACGAGCCTGAGTGCAGAAACGATTTGTGTTGCCGTGTAATGTGATCTCCCTGCGTCCAGCACCAGGGCTACAACAACAGCAACTTTCATTTATATAGCGCCCTTTAATAGGACTCTATTAAAAGTCTACTCAATTTAGATATGCCTATCCAAAGAATCAAATCAGAATCAAATATATTTAACTGTCTGGATGTTGTAGATCTAAAGTAGGCAAGTTCCGTTCCAATTTTAAGATGCTGTAGATTACATAGTAGGCCATTTCCCACTGTTCTGTTCACCCCCATGAGCAGCATGAACAACTAGTGTGGAAATAAAAGATGAAGCGTGTCCCCAAAAGTGCTTTTGTAGATTGCAGGTATTGTTTGCTATACTAAAGGTGCAGAAACGTCCCTGACCCGTGAGTCCTTGTTGGACCAGTAGGTCTAGTTGGGACGTCCTCCCGACATGAAAGGAGCTGTACAAATGTACTGTTGTTGTTTAGAAAGTGGCCCAATGCCTTCTCTTAAATATTACGGATGAAATGTAAACGTTGCTCTTAAAAATGCATGGCCTTGAATGATGTGTTGCGAAGAAGCCCAAAATGTATTCATTGAAAGTGGGAGACGAGGTTTAAGATGATTGGGAATAATCTTGGGACATCATCTGATGCTAATGCGATTTCAGCCACTACGCCTCAAAGCTTTGGAACTCTCTCCCTCCACCATGCCCCCTCTCCTTCCCCTCTTTTAGATCACAACTGAAGACCTTCCTCTTCGACTGTGCTTATGGTCACCTCCTCTGTTCCCCCATCCCCACCGGTTCGGCGTTGGGCTTCCGCCACTGTTAAGCGCTCAGGCGCCACCCCTCGTGAAGGCCGCTGTATAAATGCAAGTTGTTGTTTCAGTAGTGTGTTGCCTCAGCAATTACTTCCATGCAAACTCTAAATCTATGGCATTTTGATTTGTTCAGCCTCTTCACCTCTTTGTGAGTGCACAAAATCGGTTCACGTACACAACTGAGCGCGACAAGCTCTTATTGCAGCAGCAACGCAGATTAGAGGATACCATGCAAGTGATCCCATTCAGGTCTTCTGGGAGAAATGCAATGTGATCTAAGGTTATTTTATCCCAGCTAAGTCTTGGGTCGCATTTCATGATCTGTGCAAGATGTGCCACCGCCTCACTAAAGAGTGAACTGTGACTCAACTGCACCGCCAGCAGGTGGAAGTTGAGGATTGAAAGTAAAAANGACCTTCTCAATCGGTTCTCAAATAACAAGAATGCATCTGCTTGCACTGCATCAGGGAACTGAGAATAGGCAGATTGGTTCTGAACTACTTGGAACTTAACATCCTTTACTGGTTCTCTTAGTTGGTGAGTAAACTCTTGTGTTTTGGAGATGATCTGCTGAAATAAAACCAGTCTGCACATGTCAACATTAATTCAAATGCTAATTTCACTTTTTTTTCTCTCTCTAGCTCCTTACGAAGGTGGTGTGTGGAAAGTTAGAGTGGACCTTCCAGACAAATACCCATTCAAATCTCCTTCCATAGGTTGGTTCTGCTTATTTTCATTATCTTGTGCATTGGTATATCCAAATGGCTAGTGGCTGTGACCTTCTGCAAATGTAATGTCCAGTTTGATTAATAATCCTTGCATTTGATATGGTCCATTACCACATCATCGAGACTTCACAAAGTGCTTCACAGGATATACTGTAAAGTTTAGTGACTATATTTTGTGAGCAACACGCTGCAGCCAATTTGCAAATAGCATTGTCCCATAAACAGCCATGGAGTGAGTGACCAATTTTATTTGGGGGATTTGTTGGCCAGGAATAAAATATATATAATAATAATCCTTGCATTTGATATAGTCCTTTTCACATCTTCAAGACGTCTCAAAGCTCTTCACAGAACACGCTAAAGTGAATTGACTTTATATTTGTGGACGAAACGCGGCAGCCAATTGGTCGAATGTTCTGAATTGTGACTCAACAAACCCTGCAAGATGTGAACACTATTGTTTTATTTCCAAATGGGGTTTACTGAGAAACGTAACATGGTTTGCAGCTGAGACATTGCTCTTCTCTCCCAAAAGGACCATTGCATTAACTCCTGAATTTGCAAACCTCTTCTGGTCTTCTTGTGTATCTTATTTGAGTTATGAATATAATTAACATTTTGATTCCTTAATTCTACGAAAGAATAAACAGAACACCAACATGTTATCAAACTCAATTCTCCTTCATCTGAATTCATTTCCAGCCCTACCCAGTTAGTCTAGATCAGGGTGGTCTAACTGGCTTTAGCTTCAGCTGCAATGAACTAAATAGTCCCATCACAAGGCACATTTGGGGTTTGAGAGTTTGTACTTGTAAGCATTTGGGGAGGACTACTTCACAAATGAGCCGATCGACTTTGTGTGATATAGATCAAGAATTGTATGCTCTACATTGAAATAGAGATTGAACGGTTTAACTGAATGCAAATCGATTCAAATTTTGCCGCATTTGGATTTTGGAAACTACCTAACCATTTAATTTTCTATATTTACTTCAATTATGATGGATAATCAGGAAGGCGGTATGAATAGTCACCAAATTGAAAAGCAAGACTACTATATTATCCTCATTCATTGTCAGATGTACAAGACTTGACATTCATTTGCATTTTTCATTTACGTGCCATGTGGTAAATATTGGGGAAGTTGAAAGAGAAACTAGGGGTAGTGGGGGGAGAACCATGAAGTGGAAAAGGGCCACTTTATCGATGCTTAGCTTGGCCAAACCATATAAGATGAGTTAAAATGAGTTGTAAAGAAAGGAGCTTGAGACCCAGATACTGAATCTATATAAAGGAAAACTGCTTAAATCTGTGATCCAAGCATAGGATGAGATCAAATGAGCCTTGAGACAAAATACCTCCTTGATCCAAATCTCTCTGATCTTGTAACCTCCTCCCCCATTCTGAAACAGGATATTGAAAGCCCACTGGAGCCCAGTTTGGAAATTTCACTGAGATTCTAAGGAAAAACACATTATCTGCATAAACCTAAAATATGTCTGCAGTGTCCTAACATAATTATTTAGAAGTGTTCAAAATAATGTGAAATTACTTACAAATCCAAAATTCATGTGTCTGCATGCACTGACTAAAAGGCTGAAGAGTTTTGAGTATAAAGGCTGAGGCATTTTGTGAGTATCATCACTCCAGTGGTATTGAGCATCGCTCCTGGTGTAACCAGTAGCCCAGTATAAAAGCAGCAATAGTTAGTCTCCTTCATCACAATTTATTGGCTTGTCAAGTGAACTGATGACGATCAGTCAGATGCTGCGGAGTACAAATGTAATGTCAGTCGCGATAGGATTTGTCTGTAAATGCGCAGTGTCTTATAGAACTGCTTTTAAAAAGTTTGAAAACTCATTATTTCGCCAGTTTTAGCTTTGCCATACTGGCCTGTCATTTGGCCAAATGTTTTGCACGGGTTGTAATCTGCGCAGTGGAACCCAATTACTGTCTGGCAAGCCTCCCACTGCATGTCCCGCCAGGATAACTACCCATTAAAGTTTTGGCTTGCAGGGTTAATGGGAGCGGGAAGAATTTGCAGCCCCTTTCAAGTGCTACGAATGGGCCTGTGTGGCTGGGCTGGGCCTGAAGTACTGTGGACCCGTCTGGCTCAAATAATGGATTGCCAAGACTCATTGCAACGAGTTAGCTTCAATCAAGTATTCTATTATCAAGCACGTCACCTCAGAACCAGCTCAGCTCCAAGGACAGCCTGGTTATTTCTCTCTCCCCCACCACCCCAGAGGATTGTCACTAGTTAGTTGAGTGCTAACTAACCACAAAATACCCAGTCAATCCACTTTACAATATATTCTGTGAAGCACTTTGAAACGTCTCAATGATGTGATAAGGCACTATATCAAATGCAATGATTATTATTATTACAAAATTTTAAGTGAATTTGCTTCTTGATCATGACGCGAAAGATTTTTTTTAAGCTAACAAACAGAATGCAAACGTTGACTGGATCAGGGTGTTAAAAGGATGGAGCATGCGGTGTGAGAAATCTGGTTTTCATCAAGGCCCTTGACCACATGAATTCTACTTCCAAAGAGAAAGGAATGTTAATGTTTTTAAGTGTACAAAAATGTTCTTTGAAAATGTCTTTAATGGTTTCTTAACTGGAAATCATCCAAATGGGCCTATTGCACTGTATTATGTGTCAAATGACGCCGTGTGCTGTGCTTTCATCTGGATCCTGATCTGCTTTTGCCCCTTGTGCCTGCATTATTTTGCCTCGTTGCACGATTACAGCACTGCCACCTGCCTCAGAACAGATTCCTCCCTCAGTGCAACTTTGCAGATTAATGAACAGCTGGCAGGGAGTTTATGGCTTTAATTCAGTCCCGAGGTTTTGCTCATGTACGTACACTACTTGAACTTGATTCGGGAAATGACAGCTGAAGAACTTGACATGAATAATAGCTTTAACCACCAACTTATTCTTATCGTATTATATTATAGGTTTGAAAATAATAATTGAATTCCTAATCTTTTTTGTTGACGTTTAAAACATTTGACATGTGACAAAGACTTGTGGGCTTGAGTGTTTCCATGCAGCAGGTAAGTAGGAGTGCAGCCATTAGTTTTATTGCAGTGTGTAAGAAACCCAGGAGACTCCCAAGAGATCCAAGACAGGCCTACATATATACAAGAAAGAATAGTTGTGTATCTCTGTGTGTGCATGTCTATCTTGGCACCTGTGGAGGTGTATGGGTATGCCTTGAAGACAAAGGTCAACTAAGTCAGATTGTCGTCTAGTACAAAAAAATCTGACTAATATTTACTTTCAAATTTGGCTTCCTTATGAGAATTTAACAGTAACCAATACTATTAGACTATGTGTGGACACAGGTGTAGTGGTGAAGCTGCACAGTAACTAGGGATGATTTTATCTTGTGGAATGTGCTTGATCATCTCTCATTCGAAAGAACAGAAGTTAAAAGCCTGAATGAAATCATTCAGAAATTAACTGGACAAACAGTAAACTAGTTGATAATGAGAAAGAGCTGGAAAATGGGATTAATAACTAGATTATTTTGTACCATAGATACCAATAACACAGACTTGGTGGGTCAAATGTCCACCTCATTCTGTGTTAACAATTTCTGCTTCTAAGTGACTTTCAACCTTTTCGATGTTGCTGTTTCTTTGTGAAAGATTTAATGTGGCTGCTATTTTGTTTTTCAGGATTCATGAATAAAATTTTCCATCCGAATATTGATGAAGCGTAAGTAATGATTTGTTTCTATCGCACTAGGTTAGGAAGCAGAAAAGCTCTCTATACCTGATTAGGAAACCTGTTGAGTGAGTGACGTAATTCATACATCGGAAGAGATCTTGGTGAAGCAACATTGATACGTAGATTGAAGTTGGTATTATATTACCAGTGCATCCTGTAACTGGATAAGGTAGCTGATAAGACCTAAACACAGTTTATTACTTAATCTCCCCAACACAACCGAACCACAAACCTACGGGGAAAATATTTTGTACGTCATTCTAAGAAAACAAAATTTAATTAAAAAAAATACAAATTTTGCCCACAATACACGCAATCAATCCACTTTTTACAATATATTCTGTGAAGTGCTTTGGGATGTCTCAACGACGTGATAAGGCGCCATATCAAACACAAGGATTATCATAACAGCACGTCTTGAGGATTTGAAGAAAAATAAAAGCCACAGAATAGAATATTGGACTGCATAAAGACATCGGCAGAAATATCCATGATAGGATGCATTCAGTGAGGGCGGGGAAGGTAATTGGCAGTACTGCAGAGATCAGTACTCAGCTTGGATTTCAGTTTGACAAAAATAATTTATTGAAACGCAAATGTAATTCTGAGCTTATGAAGGCAGTTCACCAGCCTGCAGGTCTCCTGAGGTGACAGTGTTATAGTGGACTCAGTGTACTAGCTAGATCCCATTTGCAGCACTATATATAGTCAATTCACTTTACAGTACATTCCGTGAAGCACTTTGACATGTATTAAAGACGTAATAAGGCACTATATCAAATGCAAGGATTATTATTTTAATTCTGATGGGTATCGCACAATAACAGGGCAATGGGATTTTAAAAAAAAGTGCCAATGCTTAATAAACTGGTGGTTTTTTTTGAACAATTTTAATGGACTGAATGTCCTAATGGAATGAAGATCGATTCAGTTTATGAGGGGTTTTGATAGTCAATAGGGACAATTTGTTTCTACTAGCTGGTGAGTCAGTCACAAGAGGGCATCAATTTAAGATAGTTAGCAAACAAGCAAATGGGGTGGTTAAAAGAGATTTTTTTTTCACGGACAGAGGGATATGGAATGTTTGTCGGGAGTGGTTGTTTCGGCAGAATCCTGACTAGGTTTCAAAAAAGGAACTAGGCCAATATCTAAAGGGCTAAATGCATGGATATAGGAAAAGGGGGAGGTAAATTTCTTTCTTTTCCATTGTGTTAGCAAAACATGCTTCAAAATGCTGTGTCTGATAAGACAAAGCGATTGGCTTTTAATGCCAATTCTTAAACACTGGGATGAGGAGCCAGATGGCACCTGCTAGTTTAGTTTGCTGCACAAGGGTGGGTTCTGTCGGTGACTGGAGGTCTAGTCAGTGTTTTCCTACATGGAAAGTTCAGAATCTTGGCATTGGGTTGTTCGGGTAGGAAGGTGAGACTCGGAGCACAGCTTGAGACGGAGAGACAGCAATTTGCCTCATAACTTCGAGCAGCTGGTTAGTGTAGCACAGATGAGGCAAAATGGCAATTGCCTAATAGGATCATAAAATAGGAACAAAAATAACAAGAAATGGGTATTTTTTTTAATTTTGTAATCTGTCCTTTCACACCTATGAGGGAATTTGATAGAGTAAATAAGGAGGAACTTGTTTCCTCTGGCGGGAGAGCCGGTAACCAGAGGACACAGATTTAAGATAATTGGCAAAAGAATCAGAGAGGGGACGAGGAGAATTTTCTTTTAAAACCCAGGGAGTTGTTACCATCTGGAATGCACCGCCTGAAAGGGTGGTGGAAGCAGATTCGCTAGTAGGTTTCAAAAGGGAACCGGATAAGTACTTGAAAAGGAAAAAATTGCAGAACTATGGGGTATGAACAGGGGAGTTGGACTAGTTGGATATCTCTTTCAAAGAGCTGGCACAGGCACGATGGGCCGAATGGCTTCCTTCTGTGCTGTATGATTCTATGATTACAGTCATTATAGTGATTACAGTAGTTGACGACATTGAAGGTTGCAGTTCTGTCTGCCTGCTGTGGACTCTTTTGTATAACATTATTATAACATGATTTGTCGTTTTCACACGATGATCTTCACTGATGCTGCTTCTATTACGTAACACGGTGGCTGCGTTCTCAGTGTGTCATGTTGACCACAGAACCGGTTATCTATCTGCTCACGACACCCAGTCCCTTTTTTGTAAGCAAAGATTAGCCAAGGCAAGAATATTTTCTGCAATGTTTTCTATTGGCAAACAGACCACGTGAAACAATCGCGTCTCATAAAAGTTTTTCTAAACCCCAGAATGAAATGAAAGCTGTAGTCGGAATAAAACCTAGCGAGGCAAATATTGTCTGATTCTCCATGTCGAGATGAAACAGATCCAGCTTTGGGGAGATGATCAGTACCATTTGGGTTCCTACATACAAGGGATGCGTAAGATTGGAAATCTGGCTAGCTTAGGCATATCACAAAACATGTTTGAGAGAGCTGCCTGCCTTGCAGGGTTTGTGTCTAGCACTGGAGCGCCACAGTCTGTACATTGCTGTACATTTTTTGTAAAGTACATCAGCTTTGAAATGGGTACTGCGGAGATAGACTAAGGGTGAGAGGTTTCAACATAGTGATAATAATAATGAATTGGTCACTTCAATCCACGACTGTTTGTGGGGCACTGCTGTGCGCGATTGGCTGCCACGTTTCGTCCACAAAATATACAGTCGATTCACTTTACAATATATTCTGTGAAGCACTTTGAGATATCTCGAAGCCGTGATAAAGCGCTACATCAAATGCAAGGATCATTATTATTCAGCGCCTTGGGGAGTCCTTCCGACGTGAAAGGCACTTTACAAATGTATTTTTTTGTAGTTGTGTGGAGACTTGAAAAGTCGGGCCTTTTTCTAAAAGTGTGTGGGGTGGGGGAGAGAGAATCTAATCGAGGTTATAAAATTACGAATGGATTTTATAGAGTAAATAAAGATTTTGCTGGTCGGCAAATCAGTAACTAGAGTTCAGAAATTGAGGTTAACATCAGAAGAAGGGGGAGATTAGAATGTTCTTATTTAGAAAGTTATTAAACTGTGGAACTCATTACTACAAGTCACTGAAGACACAGTGCATTTAAAAGGCTAAATAGTCTAGTTCTTTCCTGTAAATTTTCTGGTTCTATGTAACTAGCTTTAAATTAGTAGCTAATTAATATTAGATAATTTATATTTTGTAACCAATTTTTATTTCTAATTGCAGGTCAGGAACTGTGTGTCTAGATGTAATTAACCAAACGTGGACAGCTCTTTACGGTGAGTTCTTATGTCTTTTTCAAGTTAACATTTGTTCCTTCACACCTGGAGGTAAGATCTGTCCACTACAAACCCATTTTAGGACCAACAACAAATTACATTCGTACAGCTATTTCACGTCGGGAGGGCGTCCCAAGCTGCTGGACAGTCAGGAGCTTGGACCCGAGCTGGGGCTTGGGATTCGAGGGGTGGAGGGCAGGGAGGGTGGGGGTTGGAGGGTGATCAAAGGTGCGGTCGACGAGGAGAGTCTTGAGACGGGCCTTGAAGGAGGCAAGGGTGGAACAAACCACGGCTGTATGTTGATTGAGATTGGCTCATTCATACCGTGACAGCATGAGCAGAGCATGACTGGGGCTGCAACAGTGTCAAGTGAATGCTTCCCGTGCGTCCTATCCTGTTACGGTACCATGTGTGACAAAGGGAAAGCTAAAAGGAATGGCTGACGGACAGGACTGTACAGCCCTCAACTGATATCGGCGAGAAACGACTTGCAAACCGGGAAGGGATTATTCAGTGTCAGAAAGCGATTGTTGTTTTCACACAATGATCTTCACTGATGCCGCTTGCGTTGTGTAACACGGTGGCTGTGGTCTTTGTTTCTATGGCACGTTTTTATGGATTGTTCGGGCTCAATCCGGGCTTTAAAATGTTCTCAAAGGAAAACAGACGATGAGTTTGTGCTCATTGGAGCTGTCGATCTTTTTAACAGAAGAATTGCTATTCATATGGATTATAATTTTAATTTCCTGATAATGCTGAACTACTGTGGTCAATATGAAGGGCATTTTGATGATCATAGATCTGGACAGACTCGTTTGATTGAGGATTTACTGTAAAATGTAGGGATTGCATACAGTTCAGAAAAACAGCATAACTTAATTTAACGCAGTGATCATTTGTGATGTTGAATGTTGTGTTTTATAACATAGGGTGGAGGTTTTCTAGGGAGAGGGATGTTTCAACCATGAAAATGACTCGAGCAGCTCACGTGGAATAGCCCTAGCTTTAATCTAGGTAACCCAGAAAAGTTGCCCTTCTACATGAAGCACTTGGCAGTTCTTAGTAACCCAGGAATCCTGTTTCTCTGAAGATGATCCCTCGGTTGGGCTGTGGTCCTGGCTGGAACTGGCCTGAACGCATTTTAATTGAGCCTCTTTTCAAAAGGCCTTTCAAATTGCTAAAGAAAGGCAGCTTTGTGTTCTGATCGGCAAACTATAAGAAGCCAAGTCTGTGAAACCTGCCAGTGCTGGCCTGTTGTTCAGAACAGTTTTGTAACACATGGAATCCACCACTACTTCCCGAAGTTTTTGACCTTTGCCTACATTCTTTGAATTACAAGTCTAACTGTCAGTCTGCGGTGATCATCTTACACCAATGCAGTGAAGTGTTTTATACTTATCCAGGACACCTGTCGTGTCAAAAGAACTGAATCCTGTTGTAGGAAAACACTATTGTTCGAACTGTAGACCTGCATTCATTAATCCTGGCATTCACTCCTGGCCAATTATTGACTCTAAATCAATAATCAAAAATGGTCTACGTTTACTCTTTAAGTCGCTGTCGTACAATACTCGTTCAGTTGGAACCGTCTGCCTGTGAGGGTGTTGGAGATGGCTTCACATCCAAGTCTTGCTTTCCTGTAGAATCAACACAGCCCCAGGGAGCCGCTGGATTTACAAGGATCAATTGCGAACCTTTCCCTGAGTGTAGCTTTGTCAAGGCTGCCAGAATTTACTATGTGAAATAGGAGACTTGATTAAAACACATACCAACCAGAATATAAGGCACACTTTGATTTTGCCTTTAATCTCCTGTTCAGCTCAGACAGTTATAAAATTAGAAACTGAGGGTTTCAGAAGTCTCACATTGGGCCAGTTATAGAATCTAAAGCTTGCAGAAAGTCACAGTAATACAGGGCGTCTCCGCTATGTGTTTCACCATAGCGTGAATTCACTTGTATTGGCTGCACTGTGGGAGTAACGCTAATCTTGTGTGTTTGTATGCAGATCTCACCAACATATTCGAGTCTTTCTTGCCCCAGCTGCTGGCCTACCCAAACCCAATCGACCCCCTGAATGGTGACGCTGCAGCCATGTATCTCCATCGACCAGAGGAATACAAACAGAAAATAAAAGGTGCTTGACGGAACCAAAAGCGCTTTGGGATGTCTTCCCGACGTGAAAGGCGCTATACAAATATAATATTGTATTGTAAAAGTGTTTTGCATGTTTCAGTAACGATGCAGCCTAGAAACAAGCTTTATTAAATCAACTCTAATCTAGTAGTGCATTATAGGTCAACGTTCCATTGAAGTGATCATACTTTTATCTGTCATCTGAATTCCAAGATGTGTAAGCATCTGGTACTTGATAGAAGAAATACAAATGAAGCTCATGCTCTGTTCAGTTCTTTGCTGGAGGCTGATGTGCATGTACAATGTGTAACTGAGGTTTATTTCAAATGTATATTAATAGACTATGTCCTGCGTTAGTTATGATTATCCAAAATAGTTGTGTAATGATGGTCCAAAATGAAGTGATAAGGTATTTGATAGGGTAGCCACAGAGAAACTATTTCCTCTAGTGGGAGAAATCCAGAACACGGAGGCATCATCTTAAAATTTAGGAGTGAAATCAGGAATTTTTACAGACAAAAGATAGTGGAAATCTGGAACCCTCTCCCCCAAAACACTAGATACTGGATCCATTAAAATTTTCAAGACTGAAGTGGATAGATATTGTTAGGTCAGGGCATCAAGGGATATGAGGCAAAGGCGGGTAACAACAGCAACAACTTGGATTTATATAGCGTCCTCCACGCTGGGCGGCATCACAGAGCGCTTCACAGTGATGGATCCTGGGGCTGAGCCGGGGGAGGGGGAGGAAGGTGACCAAAGGCACGGTCGAAAAGAAAGGTCTTCAGCCGAGACCTGAAAATAGGAAGAGAGGGGGCGAGGCGAAGGGAGTGAGGAAGAGAGTTCCAGAGCTACGGGGAATAGTGGCTGAAAGCACGGCTGCTGAGGGTGGAGCGGAGGACTCCGGGGAAGAGGAGGAGGTCAGACCCGGAGGAACGAAGGCAACGGGCACTATTGTGAGGAGAGAGGAGAGAGGAGGTCAGAGAGGTAGGGGGGTGCAGAGGAGTGGAGGGATTTGAAGACAAGGGTGAGGATCTTGAAGTCGATCCTCTCTGGGACAGACAGCCAGTGCAGTCTGGCAAGGACTGGGGTAATCGGGGAGCGGAGTTTGGTGCGGGTAAGAATGCGGGCGGCAGAGTTTTGTATTGGAGTTGAGGTACAGATCAGTCACAGTCTAATAGAATGGTGAAACAGGTTTGAGGGGCTGAATGGCCTACTCCTGTTCCTATGTTCCTTCCTAAAAACTGCTGCCCTCCCCAACTCCTGAACTTTCTGCATTCACTTGGTGTCTCTGCTCCATTCTTACCGCTATTTTTTTTTTCCTTTCCTCCTTCATAGAATACATCCAGAAATACGCAACAGAGGAGGCACTAAAGGAACAAGAGGAGGGTGCCGGTGAAAGTTCATCAGAAAGCTCCATGTCTGATTTCTCCGAGGATGAGGCTCAGGATATGGAATTATAGTAGCTTATCACCCTCTTTCAGAGAGACTATATTATTTCCTAACCATTGAAAGCAGACTATAATATTCATATTTAAAAAAAGCAAGTTTTTTTTATTACTAAAACCAGGTTTTTATGGATAGCATTGGTATTTTATCACCCTAGATTTCTTGGTCATTTCTCAACCTGAGGTGCATCTTATCCCACATTCCACTGTAGCTGTGTGGCTCAAAATGCATGTTATCACATAACCTTGGTATACCTACCTAACTCTTACATGTTGAACCCAAACGGAAAAAGACGGAGGGAGAGGAAAAAGAACGCACCATTTTGCAGAGCAGTGATTTCAACTGGCAAAAAAAAAAGTTTATTGTTGAGAGGAAACCAGTAAAAGTTTGAGTAAAATCGAAGCACAACGAAAGGTTATTAGGCAGAAGAAAACTATACACATTATTTGCTCTGCATGTTTTTTTTTTGTTTTGTTTTTTCTCCTCGTGAATAAAAATGGACGTACAGGTTCTACATCCCCTTTTTATTGTGGCATGGTATGGAAGAATACAACCTGTTTAGGACTTTGGTTCTTACTCAGATATTAAAAATCCTAGTGTTTGTGGCTTAAAACTGAAGGATAGTGTTAAGTAATTACTAGGTAGTGGTGATCTTGATTATTCTAATTAGCACGTTGTATTATTGGGGGAATACTGCAGGCACCCTATCTTGCTATATAGACTTACCTTTTTTTTAAATAGCCTATTACTATGTGCTGACTTATACCTGTTTGACTTATTTAGGGTAGCTAGTATGCTCGCTGGTGATTTCAAAATAAAAATGTATATTTTCATTGTTACAATAGTCGATTGGAATTGATTGGAATCTCTTTTTTTTCTGTGGTGGGATTGGATTCTGTGGCTTTGATTGTGATAAACGCAGTTATAAAAAGAGCAAAATTGGATTCTTCCTTCTCCCAACAAAATGATGACCATTTAATCGTAATTGATGCTGTACTGTAGCTGTCAGGGTCAAAGACTGTTTTGAATGTCTCCGCAGGCCATAAGATTGCCACAGTCACTATCCGATTGCTTTATTTTCTCTAGAAACTTTTACGATGATTCCTGCTTTTTTTTTTTTACCCCACCCCCCCTCTTCCATTGCATTTTTTTTTACCTTCCGCATTTCAAAAAAAAAAAACCTCTCTTTAGGAATTGCCATCGAATACCAAAATACAAGCAACAGTCAAGTCAGTATAATCTCCTCTGCATGTCCTTGTTACCCTGGGGTAGGACTGTACATAAGCCCTGGTCAAAGGACAGAACACATATTACCAGGCTTCCATTGGTGCTATTCCGAACCAACAGAAGGTGCATGGGAGTGCTCTAAGCGCGACATTCTCACCCCATACACACATGCTTAAGAACTCGGAAGATGCAAAACTTTTTGAGGGCTGGGGAAGTGATCTGAGGGGAATTTTTGTTTCCTTCTGGCGAGCGATATGTTAGTGCTGAGAAAATGGAACACTTTTGCTTTTCAGAGATTCAAGATCAGCATCAAGCACTCTTGGGTCAGGTGTAGCACAGATAGGTGCAGGACAAGGCTTCCTTTACTCTCCCCCAACAGGCTGAACCCCTACTGAAGCACCGTAATGTTCTGCACATCAGCCTCCGGTGAGATAGCAATCAATGCCAAAACGAGGACAGTTTTATAGTGCGATCGCACATTCGTTGGGAGAATGTTTGAGCGGACAGCTCACACTCATTACACATGGGGCCCTTGGATCCTGAGATGGGGAGGCTTTAAACTTGGACTGAGTTTGGATGCAGATAGTGATGGAAGAAAATATAAATTTTAATGTAATAATCTAATTTTGTGAGAGCCGTCAATAAATACTTCCTTTAGATTGTCTTAAGAATTGGCAATACCATGGTTCAGTGGTTATTCAGATGAAATGTAAGTACAGAACTGTGTCAGCGGCTCTCAGTGCTCTAGAGGTTGAATGTTCAGGGATTATTACGTGGGAGTCTTGGCAATTGGAATATTTTTCTTGTCAGTGACCGGAGCTAACGGAGGATCTTTTACACGTGTGAAGGTGGAGCTGGGCTTTGTGAGTTTTGTTTTCAGTACCTTTAGTTGTGCTCGTGCTGCCTAAACTAAAATGCATGCCTGATTCTTGGCGTCGTTGCACCTCGAACTGACATTGTGATTGCCAGGACTCATTGTGTACTGTATATCTCGTCTTAGACATGAGCCACTCCGTTCAGTGGAGCGGTTGTGCAAGTAATCAGCATTGCAAGCAACAATCTGCATTTATGCTGCAAACTGTAGAGAACAAATGTTCTAATGTTACAATCTTCTAATGTTACATCACTATTTTTTTCTCCCCAGGAGATTGCTGATGAGAGGGGAGGGAGAAAGTGTCGGATTGTGGGTAGTTATGGATGCATTTTTCAGAAAGCTAGACTTTCCCATAGACTTGCTGCAGTTGGTAGTTCTCTACTGAATAGAGGTGAGCTCACCTTTTCTTAGGATACCTTGAGTGGACGCAGAACAATAGCCCCAAGTTGGCTAACAACTATACATCTGCATGAAACACATCTATACCTACAAATTGGGATTGATGTCATTTTTTTTCATTGTGAAAAGACTTTGGGTTGGTGAACGCACTAGCCAGTGTAGACACAAGCCAAGGATCCCAAAGGTCTCTAGCTCGATTGAGAGAGCAGTGAGGCTGTTAGTGTTGGCTTCAACGCAACAAGGCTAGGGAGAGGGTGAAAATCACACAGGATTGCAATCCTAATGTACAGTGGGTTTTTTTCCCCCTTTCCCCCCCCGAAAAAAAAATCGCTGGATTTAATGTGAGGACAGATTGGGTTTTGGTGACTGCCCCCCCCCCCCAATCTTAATAGCCTTCCAACTCTCATGGATGAGGCTCACGCGTCAACTATGACCATTTGGGGTGAGGTATTGGAGGCAGTCTATGGTATAGCAGTCCCAAGTTCATATCTGCAGGAAGTGGGGGAAAGTTTGGGGAACAGGTCAATGCAAATCCAAATGAGCTGTGAAGGTTGAGTGCCAATAAGGGCAACGTGATGTCAATTAAGAATACCGTGATGTCATAACTCATGTGGTGTCGTGCACAGGTATTGAAAGTGCCTGTATAAATGGTGTTTAAACATTTTTTTAAAAAATATATAAAGTTGATGTGAAAATCTTGCAGTATTCGGATTGAATGTTAATGTTCGACTAAATTATTGTTGTTCGATGCACCCCAGTATTTTCAACAACAAAAAAAGTCGCTGTGTACATACATGACTGAATAGACTGAATGCATCCACTCAGTTAATCGATGCCGGTTTTGTACATGTACTTTGCATCAGATGTCGCTAACAGTGACACTTACTTAGAAGCCTGAGGTGGGACCTGATCTGTGAACCCATCACACGTGATAAGCCCAGGGTATAACTGTTACTAAAGAGGACATTTTAGTTCTGAAATGCATTTGGTTTGTGTTCTGTATCCATGTGTGAGTTATGTTGAACTTGGATAATTGGTGCTTTTGCCAATCACTGCGATCAGTATTTCAGGCGTGTGTTTAAAAAGCAAGTTTCCCGGAAGCCACTCCACCCTGGGCATCGAGTGCTTGGGTTTCACCAAAAGAAGCTCATTGTTTTCTCAGAAGTCGGGCAAATCGAGAGTATAAACTGGCAATCTCGGCAGACTGTTTGAGACTTTTCCTCGCTTGCGCAAATGACCCATCGCAACAACATCTGCCACAGCCTTGAGCTGCAAACCTTCGATGTTGACAAATGAACGGACCTTGTCACAAATAGCTTTGTTTCCTACCCTCCCGCCCCCCCCCCCCCCCCCCCCCCTCCGTTCAAAATGCCTGACTCTAAAGGAACGACAGCATCCACAAACCTTGGTGTGCTGCTTGCTCCCAGCGTCCATCATCATCATCCTGTGTTTTTTGCAAAATATTTGAAGTGAAGGGATAATTTCAGTTTGGGTGTAAAAAAAACTGATTTTGAAAAGGACAACTCCCATTTTCTTTAGCTGAACAAAAGTGAGCCGTTTCTCTGGATTCCGTTCTCTCCGAACGATTTAACATTTTAAGTTAACCTGACACGAGCCAATGTACACTGGTAAATCGTTCACCGTTATGCACTGCGGGCAACAAGGACTGAATGGAAACTTGAATGTGTTCCTCAGTTTCGATTCAGCCCAGAAAAAAAATAAATAAAATGTTCCCAATAAAAGCTATGTCAAATAAGTTGGGTGTTTTCAGTTCAGCTTCGGGAAAATCTAGGAATGTGCAGAACTGGAAGAGATCATTTGAGTCCATTGTGCAAAGCCCAACACTCTTGTGCATGTCCATAGGAACTCTGCTCTGACATGGTCTACTTTTGGAGGAGAGTTCCTCTGGGTCAGTTATGGGGGAAACGTCCCCACTTAGAGCCTCATTGAAGAATCCTGTTGGAAATCACTATGGCACTGAACCAGGAAATGATGTGAAGTTGCTCTATTCACCTCCCAATGTCTGTCTCCCAGAGCAGTCATTCCACATAGTCACTGCAGTAAGGGTGGCACAAGACCAATTTGATGATGCATTTACAATATAATCCTTGCATTTGATATAGTGCCTTATCAAGTGGCAGAATATACTGTAAGGTGAATTGACTACATTGTTGGGGCAAAACAAAATAATTTCACTTGGCTACAACGAAGCCAGTGTGGAAATCACCCAGGAGGGATAGTTTTCTGATGATGGGCTTAATTGGCAGCAATTGGCTGCCGTGTTTTTGCCTACAAAATACACAGTCAATCCACTTTACAATATATTCTGTGAAGCGCTTTGAGAAGTCACAATGACATGATAAGGTGGATTATTATTATTAATCGGAGGAGAGAGAGACTCTGCAATAAAATGGTGCTATAACCAATAGAGAGCGAGAGAGAGGAAGATAATCTTAATTGGTCAGACATGTTTAGGATGTCCCTGATTAAAAATAACTGCACGCCAGCTGAGCTCAGTCTCTATGAAAACTCCAAATGGGCTGAAATTTCCAGAGCTGAGTGTTAGTTGAGAGCAGTCTGAATTAATGAGGTTAGTGGGTGGAAAAGATGGGAGATATTTCATCCTTAAATAAGGTATAATTGTTCAATCTGAAAATGGATAGTGGGGGAGAGTCGGTGCTGGTTTAGGATGAGTACCTAATCCTGCAGTAGAGAGGTGATTGATGGATTTTCTTGTACCATCAATAAGATGGTTTGTCTGTGGGGAGCTTTGGGACTAATGCCATGTCTGGGACATAAGAATATGGACAATTCGCATATGCATCTGCTTTAGATGTTCACAGTCGTGGAGGATGGATTGTGGGGGAGGTGATTGGAGGAACTTCACACCATTTCCTGGTTCAGCGCCACAGCTTTTTGTTTAAATAACAAATGCGGAAGAGCCATTTTGAGCAAATTTGTCTTGGCTTCCAAGCCAGAAATCTGATTATGTGAGGATGAGGCAGGATTGCTAAATCAGCTTCAATCCAACTCAAAGAGAAAAGTTCGACAAGATTCAAATTGGAGTGAGGTTACTTGTTTTTGCTGCTTTTGCTAAACGGCCTTTTGTTGAATTCAGTGTGTGTGTGTGTGTGTCTCAGTATAAGTGTGAATCAGGTTCCTTTTTGCACACTTCCGAATTGGAGACTGTTGGAAGATTATTTTTTTCATTATATCCCGTCTGCTTCTCAGAGGCGGTATGAACTGCAACCTATTTACAAAAGCCACTTTGATATGCCTTCTGATTTTAAGATCCATTGATGACGGTGTCTAGTGTTTCGTGTTTCTGCCTTGCTCTTCCCCATCACATTCAACAAAACTGAAAGAAATCCCTGTGTACAGTAATCATGATTCACAGTTTACATCCTGTATATTTGTTATATTTATAGCTACGGAAACTAAACATTTACTGTATATACCTTATCAATTAAAGATTGAAGTACTGGTTTCTGCTTTAGATTATACCGATGGGTCACACCCAAGGCCTCTTTCTGATGCTCAATAACTTGTAACTTGCCAGTGTCTCTGTGCTTCATTTTGTATTTCTAGCATCCATAATTTTGCTATTGAACCAACCAACTATTTTGTGCGGTTGTCTAGATGTGGTAACCAGTACAGACTTTCTCCTATTATTATTAATAATAAATATAATAATCCTTGGTTTCGATGTAGCACCTTTCACATCAGGAGGACATCTAATAATACTTCGCAGCTTTGAAATGATTGACCGATTGTATCTGGGGGATTATTGGCCAGGACACCAGGATAAACTCCTTTCTCTTCTCAATTCTGCCACGGGATCGTTTTAACATCCACCCGAACAGGCAGATGGGACCTCGCTTTTAAAACGTCTCACCTGACGGACGGCGTCTACTGCAGTGTAGCACACACCCAGCACTGCGCTGGAGTGTCAGCCTGGGATGAGTTCAAAGAATGAGTTATAAGTTTATAACCTTCCACCTCAGGCAGCAAGTATTTTCTAGTAACCGGACGAAAGTGATCACAGGCTGGGTGGGTTTCCTTGTCCTCTGGTACCTTGCATGCAGAGACTCATGTGGGAGAAGGGGAAGAAATTACTTTTTTTTAAAATAATATACATATAAAGGTGAAACGGTTATGGAGTCTATAATAAATTGTAGGCGGATTTTGATCAGAGGATGTCTTGCTCAAACGTTTGCTCCCAGCAGTAGCTTCTGAAACGTAGAACAAAATAACCCAAAGTTATTGAGAGATACCGCCAGTGGTAAAGGGAGAGGTTTCTAGACACGTGCCTCGCAAGGAACGCACTAAACATGGGAGCTGGTGGGTTTCTTTGGTAAGGTTTTCGTTGGGAGGGAGGGTGAAAAGAAACTGCTAATCATCTTCCGCTGCTCGCACAATCTAGTTTGGATACATTTATTTAAGCACAGCGATGGGTTTCCGCAGTGTTTGCTTTTGAATTTTTGTAAAACTCGTCAGCACGTCAAAACGAAGTGGAAGCGTTCACGGGTGGAGAGTAGGCAAATAGCTACCACCGTGTTCGGCAATGATAGAGATCGTGTATGGATCTTGCGTGAATTTATCAATAGCAGCTGAAACTTGCAACAGAAATACACACCTGTTGGCGCAATGGGGGAAGTATCGAGGTGGTGGTGGTGGGGGGAACGGGGGGGGAAATAGAGGTAAAGAGTGGCTGCATTGACTGGTGTTGCTGTTTACACTCCTGGTGTTGGATGTCATACGAAACCCACTCGATCACATCATCCAAGTACGTGTACACTTTTTTGGGAATCGTCTTGGCTCAGAACCTGCCTGAAAACAAACGGGCCTTTTCTCACAATTCTTCCTTCTGCGTCTCCCTGACGGACCTCTGTTTCTTTGACTGACGGGATGGTTACTGTTGATGCTCTGCCAAAAAAAAAAAAAAAAAACCCCACAGTGATCCGTACGTGAGTCTCAACGGTGAGCAAAATATTCACAGTCAGGCACGAGTGCTCCCTCGAGCAACGGTCAGTGATCAGGAATGGGTACCCTTGACGTTTTCAAGCGAGAGGACCTACGTTTGATTCCCAATCGGGCGAAACCTTAGGCAAGTTTCCTTACTCCGTTTACCTAGCAGTAAGTTGGAACCCGGTTGGTAGTCGCTTTCTGGGGGAATAATCCCTCCAAAAAGAAAGAAAATATTTTTTTCCCCCAACACGGTTAACTTTTTCCATTAACTTGTATTTCCTATTATTATCTTTCTTTCCCCGCCCTCGCCCCGCCTCACTCCAGATCATGTCCGTGAGTGGAAGTATATGTTGGCACTTCTGTTGTCGTCATAAAATGTCTCACCTCTGATCCGGAGAGTGTTACAGAGTTTGTCCATTTAAAGCTTTTTTTTTAAAAAAAAGACCCCCACTTATATTGATCCTTATATTTGATGTGGCGCTCATGAGGTTGAAGCGTTAAATGCTTCGAAGTGTAGTGACTGTGTTTGTATATGAACATGCAGCCACTTTGCACACAGCAATGTCACATTCAATAACCACGATGTGTATAAATCAAATGATCTGGAGGATTATTGGCCAGGACACCAGGAGAAACTCCCATCTCCTTTTGCGCACAGAGTAATACGATCTTTAATATTCACCTGACTAAACATCTGTTTGATTTTTTCATCCGATAGATGACGCCTCCTAAATTGCAACTCTCCCCCAGTACTACCCTGGAATATCAGCCTAGGGAATAAGTTCAAAATCCTGATGTGGGACAATCTAATCGTTACATTTGATATATCGCCTTATCATGTCGTTGAGACGTCTCGAAGCGCTTCACAGAATATACCGTAAAGTAAATTGACTGTGTATTTTGTGGGCGAAACGTGGCAGCCAATTGCGCACAGCAGCGTCCCACAAACAGTCGTGGGTTGAGTGATCAAATGTTTTTTTTTAAAAAAATGAACTTTTGTAACTAATGTGCATAGATCACCTCGTTTCTTAAGCTTGTGAACAAGATCATTACAGAATCTGCACCATGCTGTATACAGTACCCTTCTGTTTCAGGGTGTATTACATACACAAAGCTTTTGTGCAGAATGAGAAATGGCCTAACATTTTATTAGTGATTGTATTTGGTGCCCAGTGTGTCCTGAGCTTGGAGGCAGTCTCGCTGATCTTTAAAGTCTAAAAGACTATATTATTTGGCATTGTGAGCATGTAATGGGTGTGCTCGGCAAAGCGTGGCAATAATAATCCTTGCATTTGATACAGCGCCTTATCATGTCGTCGAGATGTCTCAAAGCGTTTACTCACAATTTACTGTAAAGTGGATTGACTGTGTGTTTTGTGGGTGAATCGAGATGTCTTTTCTCAAATCGAAACAGCATCCAGCATTGAACCAGCCTGTGTAAGCAAACTAATGCCTTTATAATAAAAATAAATGTGTATAAAAGCATTGGACTCCATTTGATTCTTGGGATGTCAGTGTGGATGGGGCTTACAATTTATTCTAATGTGTGTGTGTGTGTGTGTCTGTATCTGTGCTTGGGGAATAATCATAATCCTTGCATTTGATACAGCACCTTATCACGACAATGAGAGGTCTCAAAGCGCTTCACAGATTATATTATAAAGTGAATTGACTTGTGTGTTTTGTGGGCGAAACGTGGCAGTCAATTATGCACAGCAGTGTCCCCACAAACAGTGGTGGATTGAGTGAGCACATTTATTTATTTTGGAGGGATGATTACCCCTGGAGAGCAATCCGACAGTTGACTAACAACCGAGTTCCTACTTACTGCAAGGTAAGCATAGGCGTGTAGAGTTAGGAAACTTGCCTAAGGTTTCGTCCTGTCCGGGAAAAGAACCTGGGTCCTCTCGCTTGTGAGGTGAGCGCTCCAACCAATTCGCTACAGGATTCTACCATACACTGGTGTTAGCTAAATAAGCACCAGCCTGGTGTCTGATACCTGCAGGTAGAAACCCATCGTTATGCTTGTAATTATCCGAACCAGGCAAAGTTCCACATATGTACGCCGCCTACACGTGGCAATGTCCCTGTGTCTGGAATGGAATGTGCATTCTCTCCCTGGAGAATGTGTGCATCTACTGATGCCCAGGTTGGGATTACTGCGAATGAGGTGTGTACTCAGCCAAAGTTTGAAACTGCTGTTTGCCCTCAAAACGCACAGTCACTTCACTTTACCGTAAATCCCGTGAAGCGCTTTGGGAACGTCCTCCCGGCCCGATAGTTGCTGTACCGAACACCAGGATGATTATTTATTATTTCCGAGCTCGGGAGCAGGAGAGGAAGGTTTCGTGAAGTCATTGCCATGATGTCAATAAAGAAAAGAATCGCAATAGAGAGAGCGTGAAAGCTGAAAGTAAAAAGGACGATTCTGAATTGGTTCCTGAATGCGAGACTTCCTCTTCGGTGCTCAGTCAGTGATAAATTGGCCCTTGACTGGCAGGAAAAGTGGAGAAAATGTGGTGTTACACCACCATCTGGTGGCTTTGGCTGTTATCACTAAAGTTGGACGCCCGTAGCAATTCTGAGTTCCCTTTCTTTCTTCCGTGCAATCCTCTCCCAGGCACGTTACTCCTGAGAGGGGAAGGTGATACATCATTGGAAGGTTTGAGGTTGGGTGAGATGGAACACTTTGTGTGTTCGAACGTCACTTATGTTTCTTCCTGGAGACCTTGATGGGGCAATGGAGGGAGTGAAGCGAAGGGACTGTGGGATGGAGTTCCAAAGGGTGGGGGTGGAGAAACTAAATGTGGGTCGGGCCGGGCGGGGGTCGTGGAGCAGAGGGAACGGACAGGCTGATATGGAATCAGCAGGTTACGGAGATAGAGAGCAGCAAAGCCATGGAGGTCTTTGAAAGCGAGGATGAGGATTTTGAGGATACTCTGTGTAATGGGAAGCCAGTGAAGCTGGGCGAGGATGTGGGTGATAGGGTCGCAGAGCCTGGTGCGGGAGCGGACACGGGCTGCAGAGCTCTGGATAATCTGCAGCTTGTGGCGGGAAGAGTTGTAACACAGAGACAGAGCAAAGTCTTTATTCTGCCCTAACTTAACAAAAGTGCCTATAGCACCGATTTATATCTTCTATTGCTCACAGGCATTCATACCTGAGTGGCTTTGGGTCAGAATCCCACCCACCCCTGCGCCCCCCATGGGTAGGTGACTGGGTAAATGGTGCTCAAATGCCCACCCCCACCACCATCCAAAGACATGAAAACTTTTTTGCCTCCTCCTTTCTCTCTTTCTCAATCACCCTTACCCTGCCCCCCCCACCCCACACACACCCTCCAACCAATCCCCACCCATCTCAGAGCACGGGGGTGGGGGGGGGGGGGAGGAGGAAACAGGGAAAAGCCCCACATTTTCCTATCCTATCGCTGAAATTCCACTTGGGTTGAGACTTAAGTCCATTTCGTTCAAATCTTAAGCTTGGCGCAAGAATTTTATTTTATTTTTTTAAACGAACGATTTTAAGTCGCCTTCGGCCGCAGCTGATTATTTGTAATTATTAGTAGTATTGTTATTATGTGGAGTCCTGTAGCTCAGTGGTTAGAGCACTCGCTTTGCAAGCGAGAGACCTGAGTTCAATTCCAGGCAGAGGGCGAAAACTTGGGCAAGTTTCCTTACTCCACACAGAGCCTAATAATAATCCCTCCAAAACCAAAAACAATAATAAATTGGTCATTTTCAATCTACGACTGTTTGTGGGACATTGCTGTGCGCAATTGGCTGCCGCGTTCGCCCACAAATATACAGTCAATTCACTTTACAGTGTGTTCTGTGAAGCGCTTTGGGACATCCTCCTGACGTGAAAAGCGCTATATCAAATGCAAGGATTATTATTATTATTATTGCCAAACAATTAGCCATTTAATGCTGTCATTCCATGGGCAATACTTGATCAGACCCTTGTCTCACTTTAGACCCTTGTGTCCACGACCATTTCTTCAGCGTGAGTCGGATAAGAGTTTCGAGACATTCATTCCATGTGAATGGTGCTTTAGAAGTGCACACTGTTGTTGGTTTTGATCCCAGGCCTCAAAGGCCACGGTTCTAGCACACAACCGCCACCCGATCAATTTTTTTCTTTGGTCAGCCGGGTGTCAAATGGATACGTGCGGAAACCCATCGCCAGGCTTTTAAGAGTCTCCAAACCAAGCTGAGAATCCTGTGCGTCCCGCCCACACATGAAAATCTCAGAGATAGGTTGTTGGAGGGAGACATCCTGCTCACTTAATTCCAGAAAGTATTAGACGCAGTTGGCGAGAACGAAGGCTTGGGGACCCCAGAGTGTGTGTGTGTGTGTGTGTGTGTGTGTGTGTGTTGGGGTGACTGCTGGAGTCTAAGCCAATCGACAGTGTTTTGTTGCTAAATGACTGGTGCCGTTGGGTAAATGCCCTAACCCTGGCTTCGTACTGGAGCAAAAACCGTATGCGTCATAACAGCTACCAGGTACTGAACAGCAGTGAAGAGGAAAGAGAGAGGATTTTATTGCGTCTATCAGCATCATTTGCTAGTGCAATGCTAGTGGTCACCCAGCAGATGGTACCCAAGCCCTAATACTTCTAAGCCCCAATTTTCCACCTGGATTTATGTCGCCTTTTAAAGACCATTTTGTTGTAAGATTTGGGATCGCCCATCGGAAACGAGTTCACGTTAATAACTGGCGGTAAAGCGCTTCCGAATTGAGGAATTTTCCACCAAATCTGCAGAATTGTAAATCTTAAGACAAAATGTTACGATAAGATGACAACAACAAAATTACATTTGTATAAGCGCCTTTCACGTCAGGAGGACGTCCCAAAGAGCTGGACAGTCAGTGTTTCGGAGCCGAGCTGGGGGTCGGGGTGGGGGAGGGTGGAGGACAGGGGGGAAAGAAGGTGACCGAAGGCAGAGTAGAAGAGGGGGGTCTTCAGACAGGTCTTGAAGGAGGCAAAGGAGGTGGCGAGGTGGAGGGACTGTGGGATGGAGTTCCAGAGGGTCGGGGCAAAGTGGCAGAAGGCCTGCCTGCCAATGGCGGGGTGGGCTGGGCGGAGGGTGTGAAGCAGGCCGGAGCCCACTGAGCGGAGGGATAGGGCAAGTTGGTAGGGGGTTAGAAGGTCGCAGAAGTAGGGGGGGAGCAAGACCGTGGAGGGTTTTGAAGGTGAGGACCAGGATCTTGAACTGTATCCTCTGTGTGATGGGAAACCAGTGGAATCTGGCGAGGGTGGGGGTGATAGGATCACAGAGCCTGGTGCGGGAGAGGACACGGGCTGCAGAATTCTGGATGATCTGTAGCCTGTGGAGGGAGAACTTGGGGAGGCCGACAAGCAGGGAATAGTCGAGCCTGAATGTTATGAATGCGTGTATGAGGGTCTCGGCAGCCTGAGTTAAGACTAGGAAGAATTTCGAGCCTTTGAAGACCTTAGCAGTGCTGAGCAACTAAATTGCTCAACAGACCATTTGCCCATCAACTCTGAACTGGTATTTTTCTCAACGTGAGTCGCTTAGTGCGAACTCACAATTCAGTTAGATTTTGAGTTCGATTCCCAGGCAGAGCGAAACCTTAGGCAACTTTCCTTACTCCACACGCCTCTGTTTACCAAGCAGTAAGTAGGAACCCGGTCGTTAGTTAATTGGCTTTTGCGAGGGTAATAATCCCTTCAAAAAAAATGATGATTAAAATATACAATCAGTTCACTTCGCAGTATATTCTGCGGAGCACTTTGAGACGTCTTAACGTCGTAATGGGCTGTTAATATTTCCGAAAGTGAAACTGCGGCCAAACTTTTTCTTGCGCGTAAACGGTGCTTTTCCCCTTTAAAAACAAAAGCAACCTCATCTCCCGCTGTGTGTCGCTGGGCCCTATGAGCGAGACGGTTCCATTAGTAACAGATGCCTATGACCTCATCCCCCACACTGCAGCAAAAACACCTGCAAACCGGCCGCTCATCGCAATGCGGCTCGGAGGAGGCTGAGTGCATGATCTGCAGGATTAACCCCTTCACGCCCCGTTGTCGGATCCGATTTCCACCCCCGCCACGAAGTAAAACCCCGTGAGGCCGCGCGGTTTGTTGTCCGGTGCAGTAAACTCCATCTCGCCGCTGTTAAACATTTATTCCAATGTTTCGTGTCGCATTCCGCACTCCCACCGCACCCAAAAAAAAATAAAACGGCTGCCGAGAACGGTGTGTCTGTGTGTGTGGCAAGTGCCAGCTCTCTCTCTCTCACTGTCGGATATCTGATATAAGATGAATGAACATGAATTGTAAGATAAATTGATAAATATTTTCACCCACAAAATACAGTCAATTCACTTGACAGTATATTCTGTGAAGCGCTTTGAGACGTCTCAACGGCGTGATAATGCGCTATATCAAATGTAAGGATTATTAGTATTATTATTAATATTTTAATAGCAACTGCACTTTGGGGATATTCACCCGAGTGTTAGTGCAGATCAGCAGGAGCTCACGCTGAAGCCTTGACACCCAGTCGCAAATTATCTGCAAATTGTGTGTTTTTTGTGGGTGAATGCAGCAGCCAATTTGGACACTGCAATATCTCACAAACTGCCATGGATTGAGGGCCCAGTTTTTGGGGGGGATTTTTTGGCCAGTCACCCGGATAGGCAGACGGGGCCTCAGACGAAGGACGGCACCTAACAACAGTGCAACACACTCCCAGCGCTGCATTGGAGCATCAACTTAGACGATATGGGTTCCATGTCCTGACATGTGGTGCTACTCAGAGGCGAGAGTGCCACCACCTGAGCCAGGCCAACATCAAAGAAGACGTAGATTATTATTATAATGAAGGCCTGCACTGTAAGCCTTGACCTTTCATCTGGCTTCTCAATTTATAAAACACAATTTGTACCCATTGCAGCTACGCTTGCAACCAGTTTCATTTAATTGGCTTTCTCTCTTTCGTCTGGCATTTTTATTTGTCCTTGAATGACTTCATCTTTGCTTCTGAGGCATCTTTATACCTTAAGATCAGGAAAATGTGCTATTGAACTCATTGGCACCCCTTGTTCACATATTTGCACACATATCCTTTTGGGAGGACTCCTGTGGGAGGACTCCAGTTGGGAAGACTTAGTGGGAGGCCTCAGTGGGAGAACTCCTGTTGGGAGGACTCCTTGTTGGAGTCCATACATGTGTGATGAGCTTGTTTAGGTCGCGATAGGAGATCCCCCCCAAAATAGAATATGCCCATGACACTTCCCCTGTCAAGACCTTTCCGATGAGGTGTAAATCATCTCTCTATGTCAATCGGTTATTGGCAGACAGACATTTCATCTTTATTAGTATAGATGTATCTCTCTAAAAGGGTGTGTGATTTCCTCTGTCACTACTTTGTTGCAGAATGCCATCCATACCTTTTTGCGGACTTAATTAAAGCATTTTTAATATAGTTCATCAATGATAGAAGATCCCCCCCCCCCCCCAAATAAGCCCATGACACTCCCCCTTGCAAGACCTTTCCGGTGAGGTATAAATCATGCTCTACGTCAATCGGTTATTGTGTTCCTGGCGAACAGACACACAGACATTTAGTCTTGATTAGTTTAATTAGTTTAATGATATATAAAGAAGTTGCATGCTAAAATAGTCTCAGATGCTTAGAGATTTCAAAGCATAGGGTTTTGCTGGACAGGAAAGGAGCATTGCACCCTATCTAGATAAAAGAAAATAACACTATCCCATCTCTCACACACCTTAATCGATCTCTCTTCAAATAGCTATCCAATTCCCTCCTGAATTTGCTGACAATCTGCCTCCAATGACTTGAAGATGGCTGCCCCAGCAACATTAAGAAGAGATTTGGTCAATAATATTGATTGCATTTTTGAGGCTTTCGTTGAAATAAGATGATGATGCGATTTGGAATTGTGAGGGCGGGGTCCAGATTTTGGAATAGCTGAATTCTTAAAGTGATTTTGATCGCTGTCTAAAAGGGTCTTATAGGAATACAGAAATAGGAGTAGGACATTCAGCCCCTCGAGCCTGTTGCGCTAATCTATTAGATTGTGGCTGATCTGTACCTCAACTCCAATTACCCACCATTGCCCCATATCCCTCGATACCCTGACCTAACAAAAACCTATCCACCTCAGTCTTGCAAATTTGAATGGATCCAGCATCCACAGCCTTTTGAGGGAGAGAGTTCCAGATTTCCGTTACCCGTTGTATGGAAAAAATGCTCCCTTTTTCTTTAAAAGTCTTCTTGCGGCTTTGAGAAAATCTGAGCCAGTTTGACGGCTGCTGGCTTCAAAATTGGGGACATTTTCCGATGTGAAAGGTGTTGTATAATGCCAATTCACTATTGTTCCTTTTTTGTTGTTCCTCCTGAAAATGGTGACCGAAGCTCCTGTCTCTCACCCCCTAGTGACTACTCTTGGAGTGGGCACTTTAAGAGGAAGCATCACCAGGTTCCTTATAATATAATAATCCTTGCGTTTGATACAGCGCCTTATCACGTCATTGAGACGTCTCATTAGCACTTCACAGAATACACCGTGAAGTGAATTGGCTGTATATTTTATGGGTGAAACGTGTCAGCCAATTGCACACAGCGGGTCCCACAAACAGCTGTAGATTCAGTGACCAAATTATGATTGTTTTGGAAGGGATTAATACCCCCGGAAAACGATCCGCCAATCGACTAACAACTGGGTTCCTACTTACCGGTAGATAAACAGAGGCGCGTGGAGTAAGGAAACTTATCTAAGATTTTGTCCTGCCCAGGAATCAAACTCAGGTCCTCTCGCTTGCGAGGCGAGTGCTCTAACCAATACACGACAGGAGCATTCAGCCTTGAAGGTAGGAGCATTGCAACCCAGTCCACATACATTTGTGCACCTTCCAGCATTGAATAGTGATGAGGAAATGAAACCCCAGCTGAGGTCAATTGTAATGACTGCCCACCATCCCCCCCCCAACACTCCCCCCACCATGCCCCCCATTCTTCCATTCTTTTTCCAATGCTAACTGCGGCCTTCAATTGAAATTGGTCTGAAACTTAAATGGCAAATTCCTTTCTACAAGTGAGGTTTATAAGGGAAAGGGGGCTTTTAGACGTCTCGACGACATGATAAAGCTCTATATCAAATGCAAGGATTATTATTATTATGAGTGTGCAGTGGAGCGCTATGAATTTAGCTGCAAAATTGTTTGCCAGACTTCAAGTTCTGGATGAGAGCCAACTTTCTACAGTTGAACGTCAACAAGACCGAGGCTCTCCTGATGGGCTCCCGTCAGTGCCTCCACACTTTAGACATTGTCAGCATCGCCATCCATGGCTGCTCACTCCACCCTCACTGAGCCAGTCCAGAACCCTGGGGTCTTGTTTGACTCTCAACTGTCTTTCCTACCCCACATCCGTGCCATGATCCGCTCTGCCTTCCCCCATCTCCGCAACATCGCCCGGCTCCGACACTGCCTCACCCTTTAGGCCGCAGAAACCCACATCCACGCATTCATCACATCGAGGCTCGACTACGCCAACTCCCTGTTCGTTGGCCTTCCCGATTCTTCCCTCCACAAAATGCAGATCATCTAGAACTCTGTAGCTCGTGTCCTCTCCTGCACCAGGCCCCGTGACCCCACCACCCTCGCCCGGCTCCACTGGCTTCCCATCACACAGAGGACAGAGTTCAAAATCCTCATCCTGGAGGCGCTATACAAATGTAATTTTCTACTGTATTTGTAACACATTTCCCTTTCGTAGCCTTCGCATTCTTCTGCCGTTTCCTCGTGGTTACCTTCAGTTTCTCACTCCGCTCAGGCTCTCTTTCTGTCCCTATAAAGTATTTTGAAACACTTTCCTACGTAACTGCAAATTGTTGTTGTTGCTGTTGTTTCGAGGTGGTGGGGGAGCGGGGGGCATTCTGTCAATTTGGTTGCCCTGGTGATTAGGGCCAAGATCCAAGGAGGAGAAGCGGAAAAATGTGTGAGTTGTTTGTCAGCCTCTAACTCAGAAGGTTATGGGTTCAAGTCCCACTTCGAAAAGAAAAGAGTTTCCCGGTGTCCTGGCCAACGAACTCTCTAAATAAAAATAAAATTCCTAACGTGTTTCATGGCTGTTTTGTTTGTGGTAGTTGATGTGAGCAATTGCGCTGCCACCTTTCCTTACAGATGCACGGTCACTCCATTTTACAGTAAATCCTCTGAGGCGCCTTGAGTCCTTCTGACCAAATAAGCCGCTATACCAAATGCAAAGATTACAAAAGAATTCCTGGCTTGGAACGTCTTTGGGGGCATTTACTACCAGCTCTACGTTTTTCTTTGAGAGTGTGTTGAGGAACACAGAGCAGAGATGATGTATCCTATATCTGTGGAGTATTTTTTTTTATTCATTGTTAGAACAAACTGTGCACTGTTTGTTCGTTTTTTGAGGTGGGGAGTGGGGAGAACAGTTAATAAAATAGAAGTTAAAGTGTCAAGCTCCTCCTGTTCAGCAGGAATACTGAGGGTTGTGTGTATCAATGATGTTGAAAAGAAGAAGGGAATTGGTTATTTGAGCCTGCTGATCAATGCCATAGGGAACAGGCATAAAGATGCTCAGAACATTAATGCGAAGGTCAGAATGCCACTGTCTACGGCAGATGATCTCTTCAGTTCTCTGGTTCATTCTGTTTTCTTCACTGTCATCTCACCCCTAATTCTACTCCCTATCGCTCTGTCTTTCTCACTCCATCTTTATATATCTATATATATATATATAACAATGATCCTTGCATTTGATAGAGCACCTTATCATGTCATTGAGACATCTCAAAGTAGGGTGTAAAATAGATTGACTATGTATCTTGTGATCGAAATGTGGCAGCCAATTGCGCTTGCTCCCTCTGTTGCTCTAGCTTTTTCTCTCTGTCTTTCTCTCTCCGTCTTGCATCTTCTGTTTCTCTTTTTTTCTTTCTTTTTGCTCTGCTTCTTTCCTTCCCCCTCTCTCTTTTCCTTCCTCTCTCTCTCTCTCTCTCTCTCTCACTCTCTTTCTCTCTCTCATTCGGGCTGTTTCTCTCCATCTCTCTCACTGATACCTTTGACTTTTACAGCCGCCTACTTTTGATTCTGCAATTTCAATGTATTGCTTTTCATTCCCTTCTTCACCTTGTCTTTCAGGCCTGTCGTTCCATCTTTCTCTTTCCCTGTATGTGTGCGTGAACGTGTGTGTATGTACGTATGTATGCATGTACTTCTTTGTTCCCACCCTACTTCTTTTTCTATTCTGTTTATCCTTCCCCCACCCTTCTGTTTCATCTTAGCTTCTCATTCTGCCCTTACCCATTGCTTGTGTGAGTGTGTGTGTGTGTTAGTGTTTGTGTGTGTGTGTGTATGTATGTACATTTGAACCTTTCTATCCTCTTGTGCCTCTGTTGATCGTATGAGAAATCATTGAATAGAATGCTGGAGTCCCACAGAGGTGGACATGGGTAAGTTTAGTCCCACCGGTGGATGGGATAGTTTTGCAATGAAATTTGACCCACTTCACGTCTGTTAAGAAAAGAGACATTCTCAGCAAACGGGTACATTGAAAACAAAAGGTATCAAAGGAACATGTCTTCAGTTACAGGATCCAATGTACATCGTGTAGATGATTCACAAACAGCATGGAAAGTCTGCTCCATATTTTATAAGGCAAAGGCTTCCTTTATTTCTGCTGCCGTTTATTAGACCTGTTTTCTTTGCTTCTTTTAATAGCAATCATTACTAGGTTTCATTCACAAAATGCACAAGCAATCCACTCTACAATATGTAAGAATAATAATTATCTTTGCATTTGATAAAGCGCCTTATCACGTTTTCAAGATGTTTCACAAAATATACTGTAAAGTGAATTGACTATATATTTTGTGGGCGAAACGTGGCAGCCAATTGCACACAGCAGTGTCTCACAAACAGTCGTGGATTGAGTGACCACATTTTTTTTGGAAGGGATTATTACCTCTGGAAAGTGATCTGCCAATCGACTTTCCGGGCGTAATAATCCCTCCCTGAAAAAAAATGTAGTCACTCAATCCCCGACTGTTTGTGGGAGACACTGCTGTGTGCAATTGACCTCCATGTTTCGCCCACAACGTACACAGTCAATCCACTTTACAGTATATTTTGATATTATAAATGCCTTATCATAGATGTCTCAGCGACATGATAAGGCACTACATCAAATGCAAGGATTATTATTATTACTATTTGACAGGTTATTGCACCATACACTTGTAGAGAAGTTGCCATGTTATGGCTCCATCAGTTATGTACCTACAGGAGTTTTAAACACAGCCTTTAGATCATCTAGCCATTCCTGCTTTTCTTAACTTCTTTTTCTCGCCTGATCTTTCCAATATGTTGGTGACCCTTGTTTTGGGACCTTGACTCTTCCATCTGTATATCTCCTAATTGCCCATTTTCTCTAGTCATTCACCCATCCAGCTTCCTGTTCACTTCTCTGTATGTTCCTAGCTATCAATCGATGTGTGTCTCTTTATCTCTCCCAGAGTTTTCTCCCCATCCTCCCATGAAGGGCTGAGATAGAGTTCCATAGTTCTCTAATAATGTCACCTGTTTGTTTGACCATTTGTGCACAGAGCGGAAGAAAACTGAGAACGCACATCGTTTACAAGTTGAGTTTGTTTCATTTTCAGTTTCTCAGCTTGATATATTGCAGATTCACGCGTTCCATATGAAGAGATCTCTGAATAAGAGCATAAGGAATTGCTCGGCGAAAGAACACCAAGGTCCATCCAGTTCGCCTTCCACAATCCTGGCAGTCGCACGACATGTTGTGTCCCAAACTATATACTGTATCCCAAGATGTTATTTCCTAACAGAAATCTATCTAATTTGTTCTTGAAAGAATCAACACTTTCTGCTTCCGCCGTCTCCCAAGGGAGCCTGTTCCATACTTTTGCTACCCGATCACTGAAGTAGTGTTTCCCCAGATTTGTTCTGAATTTCCCTCACCTTCAATTTCAAGCCTCAATGGTGTTGTTTGGTTCTACTGTTCAGTACAAGATAACCAGCTTATCATGGTGCACATTATCTAGTCCCTTTAAGATCTTTGTGTCCATAATCAGGTTGCCCCTCAACCTTCAAATGGTGGCATTAAATTTACGGAGTTGGTTCCAGGAGTGGCTTCATCAGGTGGACATACATAGCATTCCATGTTTTATATGACCATCACCACCAATATCTCTCCTGCCCTTTCCTGAGGCCTGAAATTATCAGTCTTAAGATAGGGTGACCATCCATCCCCAATTTCCCTGGACAGCACCCGGATGAGGTATTGGTCTGTATTCCTTCAAGTTTAGAAGGTTGAGAGGTAATTTGATTGAGATGTTTAAGATGATAAATTTGAGAATTTTCCAAAATGTTTGCACAATCATAATTCTGAATCAACGTTTTAGACCTCGGATATTCATCTGACATTCATCTAGGTTTGCCTATAAAAATACAGTTATTACACTTTAAAGTACACTTTGAACACTTTGAAAGATCTCCTGATGTGAAAGGCAGTATATCAAATGCAAGGATTATTACACTTTTATCTGCTTCATTTGTTGATGTTAATGGGGTTAATGGACAAAAAATTAACTGCGTTTTCTGAGAGATAATGGGTGTGTTTCTTAAGATTGTTGTGTACTAAGGTAACGCATCATGTCATGGGTGAGTGAATTTGCCACTAAATAAGCTTTCTGCATTTACCTGTCCCTTTTAATAGCATCAAACACAGGAAAAAGGCAAAACTGAGATGCACCATAAAATAAGTGTATGCATATCTCTCTCTTTAATGTTTGTGATTATTATGAAACTCAAATTAAGGGCAACCTCTTCAAATGGATGGTCCTGTTTATTATATTTATGAAGCAGTTTTATCTGGCAAGCATACAGTTTGCCAAAGAAATGTTGTGGTTGGATCGGAACCAACGTTTAATGTTTATATTGCAGGTCACTGATTCCCCAGAATAGAATGGAATGAAAATTAATCCTGAGACTGTTGATAGGTTCAGGGAAATTCCTCCCTCCCCAGACTGGCTGATTACTTAAGCTTACTCCTTGTGATGTAAGTCTTAAGGCAGGTTTGAAAGTGTGTGGGGGAGGAATCAGAGGGTCTCCAGGATGGAGAGATGGGAGGCAGATAGAGCAGGGGGATGTGAAGCAGGCTGGAGTTGGCTGAGGGAAGGGATCGATAATAATAACAATAATAATAATAATTTTGCATTTGATATAGCGCCTTATCACGTCTTCGAGACGTCTCAAAGTGCTTCACAGAATATACTGTAAAGTGAATTGACTGTATATTTTGTGGGGGAAACATGGCAGCCAAATGCAACACAGGAATGACCCACAAACAGTCATGGATTGAAGTGACCGATTTATTATTATTTATTTATAATAATACCGAGCGGAGTCGGTAAAGTTGCAGGAGATTGCAAAGGTCCACTTTGAAGTCAACTTTAGGCAGAGCCAATATCAGAAGGTCGCTGCCCAGGAACAGCTGAGATAAGTGGTTCATTGTCCATCCTTGAGACTCTCCCAAACTCATACCCACCTTTGGTGCTTTGGCTCTCGGTATTCCTGAGTGGCCTGGGGCAGAGAAAGAGGTAGCAGAAACAGATAGACATGGGAATCAACTTGTTCTGCTAACTTTACTTATCTAGCTCACCTATTGAGCGGAGTTGGTTCCAGGAGTGGCTTCATCAGGTGGACATACATAGCATTCCATGTTTTATATGACCATCACCACCAATATCTCTCCTGCCCTTTCCTGAGGCCTGAAATTATCAGTCTTAAGATAGGGTGACCATCCATCCCCAATTTCCCTGGACAGCACCCGGATGAGGTATTGGTCTGTATTCCTTCAAGTTTAGAAGGTTGAGAGGTAATTTGATTGAGATGTTTAAGATGATAAATTTGAGAATTTTCCAAAATGTTTGCACAATCATAATTCTGAATCAACGTTTTAGACCTCGGATATTCATCTGACATTCATCTAGGTTTGCCTATAAAAATACAGTTATTACACTTTAAAGTACACTTTGAACACTTTGAAAGATCTCCTGATGTGAAAGGCAGTATATCAAATGCAAGGATTATTACACTTTTATCTGCTTCATTTGTTGATGTTAATGGGGTTAATGGACAAAAAATTAACTGTGTTTTCTGAGAGATAATGGGTGTGTTTCTTAAGATTGTTGTGTACTGAGGTAACGCATCATGTCATGGGTGAGTGAATTTGCCACTAAATAAGCTTTCTGCATTTACCTGTCCCCTTTAATAGCATCAAACACAGGAAGAAGGCAAAACTGAGATGCACCATAAAATAAGTGTATGCATATCTCTCTCTTTAATGTTTGTGATTATTATGAAACTCAAATTAAGGGCAACCTCTTCAAATGGATGGTCCTGTTTATTATATTTATGAAGCAGTTTTATCTGGCAAGCATACAGTTTGCCAAAGAAATGTTGTGGTTGGATCGGAACCAACGTTTAATGTTTATATTGCAGGTCACTGATTCCCCAGAATAGAATGGAATGAAAATTAATCCTGAGACTGTTGATAGGTTCAGGGAAATTCCTCCCTCCCCAGACTGGCTGATTACTTAAGCTTACTCCTTGTGATGTAAGTCTTAAGGCAGGTTTGAAAGTGTGTGGGGGAGGAATCAGAGGGTCTCCAGGATGGAGAGATGGGAGGCAGATAGAGCAGGGGGATGTGAAGCAGGCTGGAGTTGGCTGAGGGAAGGGATCGATAATAATAACAATAATAATAATAATTTTGCATTTGATATAGCGCCTTATCACGTCTTCGAGACGTCTCAAAGTGCTTCACAGAATATACTGTAAAGTGAATTGACTGTATATTTTGTGGGGGAAACATGGCAGCCAAATGCAACACAGGAATGACCCACAAACAGTCATGGATTGAAGTGACCGATTTATTATTATTTATTTATAATAATACCGAGCGGAGTCGGTAAAGTTGCAGGAGATTGCAAAGGTCCACTTTGAAGTCAACTTTAGGCAGAGCCAATATCAGAAGGTCGCTGCCCAGGAACAGCTGAGATAAGTGGTTCATTGTCCATCCTTGAGACTCTCCCAAACTCATACCCACCTTCGGTGCTTTGGCTCTCGGTATTCCTGAGTGGCCTGGGGCAGAGAAAGAGGTAGCAGAAACAGATAGACATGGGAATCAACTTGTTCTGCTAACTTTACTTATCGAGCTCACCTATTGAGCGTGCGTCAATATCTTAAATTGATATTAAATTAAATATCTTAAAGCTGCTTAAAACCGCTTTTCACAGCACAAGACACCCTGCTTCCAGAGATGTTCTATATCTCCTGGTATCCCAAATGGAGAAGGGGCTTTGAAGGACCAGCTGTTGTATTTTGCAATTGACGTGATCCTTTTCCAAGTGCTACATGTAGTGACCTCCACACTGCAGAAAAGCGGCTTCCAAATTAACACTGAATTTAAGAGTTTTCCACAATGTTACGAGAATGGTCTTCAGGCCTAGACTATGAGAAATTTCTGGACTTCGATAATAATAACATTAATAATAACAATCCTTGCATTTGATATAGCACCTTCTCGCATCTTCGAGACGTCTCAAAGCACTTCACGGAATATACTGTAAAATGGATTGACTGTGTATTTTGTGGGCGAAACGCGGCAGCCAATTGCATGCAACAGAGTCCCACAAACAGTCGAGAATTGAGGGACCAAATTTCTTTAATGTTTTATTTTTTTGAATGGATTATTACCCCCGGAAAAGTGATCCGCCAATCGACTAACAACCGGGTTCCTACTCACTGCGAGGTAAACAGAGACGTGTGGAGTAAGGAAACTTGCCTAAGGTTTCACGCCGATTGTCACAGGGCTGACCAGATACTCAGCCAAAGCCACCGAAGAACGACATTTGCATGTTTATTAATCAGACAAAGAAACGGAGGTCATGTGAACAAGACTGAAGCATGTGTGGGAGGGAGGGAGGGAGGTAAGGAAGGAGGCAGCGGGTGATATAACTGTGACCGAAATAATCGGAGGTCTGAAATATTTAATTGAAGGGTGATGAAAAGGAGATGATAAGATGGCCAATCATTGACATAAACAGAATACAGAGGGTTTCAATGTCCTCCTGCCTCTGATTATGAAGGTCTAAAACATTATTCAGCAGTGGGATCTATTTTCATTATTAATGCATGAACTTCAGATTAAAAAGGAACGTTATAGCCTTGAACTCTAATAACTGACAGCAACAATTCTACATTTCCCTGCTTCTTTTTTTGATACAAACCTTTCCAGCTAGGGTTGCAATATCATGTTATCGCAATCCCGACACTGCAAAATGAAACCTTACCTTATTTCTTTTTCTTTAACAAAAATCTCCACACGACAGTGAATTTTGCTACTCTGCAACACTACTGTATATTAATTAATACACGCCTCTCAATTTTCCTTTCGGCATTTAAATCTTTTTTGCCACAATAAAAAGTTTTGTTGCTTTGAGTCCTTTGGTACCTCAGCCTGTTGGGTGTCAACGAGATATCAAATTATGGGAGAGGCATCATGGCACCTTGCTCCAACAGCAACAAATTGCATTTACATAGCGCCTTTGACGTCGGGAGGATGTCCCAAGGTGCTAGAAAATGATGAGTTTGCACCCGAGCAGGGGGTTGGGATCAGAGAGGGATGGAGGGCAAGGAAGGACGGGGGAGGGAAGATAACAGTAGGCATGGTTGAAAAGGAAGGTCTTGAGATAGGCCTTGAAGGAGACAAGGGAGGAGGCGAGGCCGAGGGACTCCGGGATGCAGTTCCAGAGGGAGGGGACAGAAAAGCTGAAGGACCGACCGCCGATAGTGGAGCAGGCTAGGCATGGGATGTGGAGCAGCCCAGTGCCTGCAGAGCGGTGAGAGCGGACAGATTGGTGATGTTTTAATAGGTCGCAGAGGTAGGTTAGAGCAAGACTGTGTAGGGCTTTGAAGGTTAACACTCCATGTCCACATGCACGCACTTTTCAACAGTGATGGGACAATGATCCTGATTGGAGACACCGGGTGATTTGTTTCTCTGCCGTTCAATCATGGAGAGCAATTTTCAGGGCCACCAACCTTGGGATGTTTTATGATCAATTCAAGACGCAGATGGGCAGAAGAAATGAATGAACTTTTCACTGTGCCAAGCCACTTTCAGACACTCCAAGCCCACCGCTCCACCCTCTCCCTCTGCTCGGCAGGCACTGGCTTGTTTCACATACCCCACCTTGCCTGCCCTACCATCGGCGGAGAAGCTTTCAGCCTCTCTGCCCCTGCTCTCTGGAACTCCATCCCAAAGTCCCTTTGCTTCGCTCTGTCGCTCGCCTCCTTCAAGGACCATCTCATGACCTTCCTCTTTGACCATCTATCGGACATTTCCCCCCCCCACCATACACACAGAATCCCACGCCCCATGGCCCCAAACCCTCTCAAACCCTCAACTGTCCAGCGTCTCGGGACATCCTCCGGACGTGAAGGGCGCTATATAAATGCAACTTGTTATTGCTGTTGTTGAACACAATAAATGCATTGAGCAGCACTTTAAGAGTTAAAGCCAATTATCTCTTCCCTTTCACTGTTGGTCCCAAAGCTCCAGTATAAACAGCTGGGAAGTAACTTGGTTGCCATAGAGAGTACCTCTGTTTCTTCGTTATTTTTGTCACAGGTGTAAACAGTGCTTTTGTGTAAAGTCACAACATTCTTAAAGTCAAAGCGATGACATGTTGACTCCAGATAACCCGATTCCTCGCCCAAACCCTAACCCTGATCCACCCCCTGCAGTTTAATGCCTGAAAAACAGCCATGAAATGGCTGATCAATTGTTGTCTGTCAATTTTACACTCACGCAAAATTTAAGTGAATTGGCAAATCGTCTCATTGCTCTTTGTAGCTCAGTGGAATTTAGCTGCTACATTTTCCTGCGTAACATTCAACAACTTGCATTTACGGAGTTCTGTAGCGTAATGGTTAGCGGACTTGCCTTGCTAATGAGAAGACCTGGGTTCGTTTCGCCGGGCAGGGCGAAACCTTAGGCGAGTTTCCTTACTCCACACATTGCTGTTTACCTAGTAAGTAGGAACCCAGTTGTTAGTCGATTGGTGGGTCTCTTTCTGCGGGTAATAATCCCTCCAATAAAAAAAATGGTCACTCAAACACTCAATCCACAGTGTTTGTGAGACGCAATTGTGCCCAATTGGCCGCCACGTTTCGCCCACAAAATACACAATCAGTTCACTTTACAGTATATTCTGCGAAGCGCTTTGAGACGTCTCAATGACGTGATAAGGCACTATATCAAATGGAAGAATTATTATGATTATACAACACCCTCGCATAGGATAACATCTCTGAGCACTGGACAGTGGCATAGTTTGATGCCGAGTCATTCATTTGATCTCTAATCAATTTCATTCCATAAAGTGTTTTAAAACATTTATTTTTACTTGGAAGGCGCTATAGATAAATGCAAGTCATTGCAGAAAAGTCACCTGCGAAGATTTGATAAAAGGCATCCAGTTGAACTGTGGTCATTTTTATTTAGATTTATTTAAGATTTTCAACCTTGATTTTCATGATTCCCTGCAATGGGTAATATTGCTGCACCTGGTGTGTAATTTCCATCCACATCATAATGCCCTAAATTAACAACGATATCCCTGGGGAATGGCATTAGGGTACAATTGGCAAGTAGATACTTGGAGACAGATAATCGAGGTGCCAATGACTTACATACTTATGTTCCATTCTATGGACCTGCATTAAACAGATTTTTTAATTGTCTAATCTGCATGTTATTCCTTGAATCGCTTAATCGATTGCTGGAGGGAGTTAGAACACAGAAGAAGAGATTCTGATCACATATAAGTTTGATCCAGAGAATACAGTGAATCGATCTGTTGAGCGAAGGGAGTGGGCATGATGGTTGGGGGTTAGGAGGTCGCAGAGGTAGGGGGGAGCAAAACCATGGAGAGCTTTGAAGGTGAGGACCAGGATCTTGAACTGTATCCTCTGCGTGATGGGAAGCCAATGGAGTTGGGCGAGGATGGGGTTGATAGGGTCGCGGAGCCTGGTGCAGGAGAGGACACGGGCTGCAGAGTTCTGGATGACCTGCAGCCTATGGAGGAAAGAGTTGGGGAGGCCAACAAGCAAGGAGTTTGCATAGTCGAGCCTCGATGTAACGTATGAGGGTTTCGACGGCTTGAGGTGTGAGACTGGTGGAGTCAAGCGATGTTGTGGAGGTGATGGAAGGCAGAGCAGGCCATGGACAGATGTGGGGTAGAAAGAATAGTTGAGGGTCAAACAAGACACCAAGGTTCCAGACTGGCTTAGCAAGGTGGAGTGTGCATCCATGGATGGTGATGCTGTCAGGGCCTGATGTGTGGAGGCGCTGTCGGAGCCAATCAGGAGCACCTCAGTCTTGTTGACATTCAACTGAAGAAAGTTAGCTCTCATCCAGGACTTCATGTCTGACAGACATTCTGTCAGCACAGCAGTGGTCCTGGAGTCAAGGGTGGAGGTAGAGAGGTAGAGTTGGGTGTCATCCGATACATGTGGAAGTTGAGCCCATGACTGCAGATGATGTCACCAAGAGGGAGCGTATAGATGTTGAAGAGGAGAGGACCAAGGACAGAGCCCTGAGGAACGCCACACTAGACATTGCGGGAGCTAGAGGAGAAACCGTTTGTGGAAATGAAGTGGAGGCGGTGTGAGAAGTACGATCTGATCCAGTCAAGGACAGAGCCGCGAAGGTTGAGAGGAGAGGAGAGGAGAGGTGGCGGATGAGGATAGAGTGGTCAATGGTGTCAAAGACAGCAGTGAGGATAAGGAGCAGAGGGAGCCCTGGTCGCAGATGGACAGAATGTCATTTGTCACTTTGATCAGGGTTGTTTCTGTGCTGTGGGCGGCAGGGAAACCTGATTGGAGGGGCTCGTGAAGGGAGTGGCGGGAGAGGAAGGAGTGAAGCTGGGAAGCAACAACTCATTCCAGGACCTTGGAGAGGAAAAGAAGGTTGGAGATGGGGAAGTAGTTTGAGAGCACAGCTAGGTCCAGGGAGGGTTTTTTGAGGATAGGAGTGATGACGGCTGTTTTAATAGGGTGGGAACAATACCAGTGGATAGGAAGAGGTTTATGATGTCTGTGAGTAGAGGGGTAAGAAGGTGGAGCTGGGAGGTAAGGAGACGGGTAGGGATGGTGTCTAGGGAGCAGGTGGTCGGTTTCATGCGGGTTATCGTGGTGGTGAGAGAGGAGTGGGAGACAGGTTTGAAGGTTTCGGTAGGAGGGATGGGTAGGGGCTGGGGTGGGAGGGGAAGATGGGACGGTGGGGGCGGGGGGTGTAGTAGACGGAAGGGCAGAGGTAGCTGAGCGGATCCCATCAACTTTGGATTCGAGGATATAATGCATTTCACATCAAGAGGATCTATCAAGGTGCTGGACAGTCAAGGATTTGCACCCCAGCTGTGGGTTGGGATCAGGAGGGATGGAGGGCAGGGAGGGTAAGGGGTACTAGGAAGACCGAAGGCGTCAAAGAGGAGGGTCTTGAGACAGGCCTTGAAGGAGGCAAGGGTGGGGGTGAGGCGAAGGGGCTGTGGGATGGACTTCCAAAGGGTGAGGGCAAGAAGGCTGATGGCATGATTCCCGATGGTGGGCAGGGCAGGGCGAGGGACATGGAGCAGGCCAGAGCCCGCTGACGTGTGCAAAATGGTTGCCGCGTTTACCTTCAAAAATAATCGCGGCATATTAACAGCAATTGCTTCGAAGCCCTTGAAGACATTTGGACCTGACAGAACATTATAAAAATGTCAAGGGCATTCTTCATCAGCCATACTCAGTTGAGTGAGCAGAACAGCACTGCACTGCACAGAGTGGGTTGGAGCTTAACATTGCACGTTCATTTAGGAGAGAGGAGACTAATACCTGCAAGATCATTCATTGTACAGCTAAATTCTCAGATGGAAAATGAACGCATCTTCATTTAAGCCCCAGCCTGTATGAGGAGCATTAGCTGCCTGAGTTCGCTATTGTCTGGTCTTCATGTTCATGTGTTATCCTTTGCATTAGTTAATCAGGTATTGGGGGGTGGGAGTTAGAACACAGAGCGTGAAAGAGATTTTGACCGTATACAGTGGATCGATGGGACAGTTTGTTAGAACATGAGATGGAAGAGGCCCCTGTCCTCTGTCTCTGTCTCTCTCGCTGGAAGGTTTCTGGAAGATGAAATACAGCGTTGATGGATTGAGTCAAGCCAAGTAGCGCACGGTATCAATATTCATCTAATCCTTTTACATCAATATTGTATCATCATTTGATCCCTTTCTACTGGTGAAAGAGCTGCAGCTTTCTGCACAGTGAGAGCCATCTAATTCATCCACTGCGCCCTCTCCCATCCGCACTTCAAATCAGCCCGGCAGAGAGGGCTCAGTACTGTATTAGACTCAGCACAACACTGAATGCAAACACACAGACACCCACCAGCTAAGTGATCAACTCCAGGCCAAGTAACAAACATAATTCTTTCAAAAGCAAATCAGATAGACTTCTTTTAGGAAATAATGTTGGGGGATACAGTACTGTATATAGTTTGAGACACGACATGTGCAAACGACTGAGAGGATGGTGGAAGGTGAACTGGATGGACCTTGGTCTTCTTTCGTTTAGTAAATTCTTATGCTCTTACACTAGTCAGCAAAAATAACAATAATCCTTGTAACTTGATATAGTGCCTTGTTGAAACATCTCAAAACGCTTCACAGGATTTCACTATAAATTGTAGTGACCGTGTATTTTTTGACAAGCACTACAGCCCAAAACGGCCATGAAGTCAATGCCAATTTTATCTGGAGGAATCTTGGCCAAGACACCAAGGGATTCTCCCTTCCCATTTCGAACAGTGCCAGGGGTTCTCTTATATTGTGCGCTTGAACAGGCAGACGGGACCTTGTGAAGATTTAACATCTCATCTGAAGAACGGCACCTCCGTTTTACGATAAGAATAGATTGTCGGCAGAGCTATGTTAGGAGTCTGTAGCAAATCCCTGACTGTCCAGCCCCTTGGGACGTCCTCCCGACGTGAAAGGCGCTTTACAAATGTAATTTGTGGTGGTGGTGGTGGTTGTTGTTGTTGTGTCACATTCACGGTGAGGAGGTGGACTGGCCAACTCTTTGTCCATGTTCCCTGTCCCCTACCAACCCGGCACTGTTCGCTATGCTGAAGTGTTCAACTGCTGTCACATTTCTGACCAGTTCTCGTTGGGCTGCTGAGCTGACTCTAACACGGCAACAATGACTTGCACTTACATAGTGTGTAGGATTAATGTCTCCGAACTTTTGATAGCGACAATCGGAATCACTGAGAAGGGAGGAAAGGAGGAGAGCTGAGGGTATCTGACCAAAGCTATGGTCAAGGATGGTGAGGATTTTGAAAGCAATAGAGAAGGCCACGGGGTAAAAGGATTGTGTAAGAGAATTATAGAGAGAGAGAGCAACGCTGCAAACTGAAACCTCGGCCACCAATGGTGGAGCATAAGCAGCATAAGTAGCAGCTCCTCCACTTCTCTCTTTTACGTAATGTGTCAAGAAACAGTCACAAATTACCTCCGTGACATTTACTGTGAATTCACCCCTCCATTATGGTTTTAATGCTCTGATCTCTCTAACTCTGGTAATTTGAAATGCCCGATTGATAATCACATTATGACTTGCTGTAGGGTTACTTATTTGCCTAAGCAACTCTCTCTCTCTCTCTCTCTCTCTGCAACGCACTTGCAGAAATGTTAGTTTGCTTGTCTTTCTTCATGCTTATGTTGATGACTTTATAGTTATCTATTTGTTTGTTTAATCTGAAACACGCTCCTCTTTCTTTCCAGCAATCTAACTCTGTCCCCATTCAGCTTCTTTTTACCTCTCTCCTTTGTTTTATGACAAGTTCGCCCACAAAATATACAGTCAAGTCACTTTACAGTCCATTCTGTGAAGCGCTTTGAGACGTTTCAATGACATGAAAAGGCCCTAAATAAAATGGAAGGATTATTATTATTATTATTAAGTGTGTGTCTACTCCCTCCAAACCTATAGGATATTGCTGCAATTTATATAGCCCCTGAATGTAAGTGAATCCTATTTACAATGTACATCTGTCATTGTAAAACATAACGATAATTCTTGCATTCAGTGTAATGCCGTCAACATCAAAACTCCTCAAAAAATTGCTTCACAGGTCATTCTGTTAAGAGTGGTAATTGTGTGTTTGTAAGGCATATATTTGATAATGTAAGCATGGTATTTGTCTGTTGACTTTGCAATCTATAACAGGTCCAGAAGTGGTGAAATGCAGACTTTTTCAGTGCCTCTAACTCTGTTCCCCTTTTACATATCTCTCTGTTTTTCGCTGTGCAATGGAATAGCTGACTTGCTCTTGTGCTCTGTTAAAGCTTTGAGTTACTGAGTGTTGCTGTCATGCTGGCAGTTGGGAATTTGATCCCGTGCCTCTGCACAAACCGGTTCGGCTGGTTTTTCCTTTCCTATCCTTCTGTTGAATCCCCTCCTCTCTAAATTATTCCTTTGTATCCTCTCAGTCCCAGAGCCCATGCCCTTTTGATCTTTTCTCCTTTGGAATCCTTGGCTGCTGCCAATGTTACTTTCAGAGCAGCCCTAGTGCGAGACTCAAAGGGAATTTGATTCCGATTTTCCCTCCTTCCCCATCGATAAGACGCCTTCCCTTATCTTAGGCGCCTCCCTCCAGCAATGTTGCTGAGATAATAATAATAATAATCTTGCAATTGACAGAACGCCTTATGACATCATTGAGAAGTCTTCAAGCCCTTCACAGGATATACTGTAAAGTGGATTGACTGTGTATTTTGTGGGCAAAATGTAGCAGCCAATTGCACATAGCAATGTCCCACAAACAGCCATGGTGTGAGTGACGAATTTTATTTGCGAGGATTGTTGGCCAGGACACCAGGAGAAATTCCCTTCTCTTTTCGAGTAGTCCCATGGGGTCTTTGATGTCCACCTGAACAGGCTGACAGAACCTTGATTTAACATCTCATCCGAAGGGCAGGGCAAAACCTTAGGCAAGTTTCCTTACTCCACGTGCCCCCACCACCCCCATCAGAGGTGCTGTGAATTAGAAAGTGGCCTTTGCTTGATGTTGAACGTATCTCAGTTGGACTTCTTACCTCTGGGTCAGAAAGCTGTGGGTTTAAAATCCATATTAGGGACCTGTGCTCATAATCTTAGACTGACATTCTAGCTCAACATTGAAGAAGCACTGCCTTTTGACGAGATGTTAACACTGAGTTCCTGCCTGCTCATGCCTCAGGTGGATGTTAGCGATCCCATGAGACTATATGAAAAGAAAAAAGTTGTTTCTCACAGTGTCCTGGCCAACAATCCTTTGCATTCATCGGTCATTCACCACCTTCCTGTCTTTTTGTGCAACGTTGCAGAGTGCAAAGTGTCTGTCAAGCTTACCTACAAATATAATAATAATTCTTGCATTTGATATAGTGCCTTATCACGTCTTCGAGACGTCTCAAAGTGCTTCACGGAATATACTGTAAAGTGAGTTGACTGTATATTTTCTGGGTGAAATGCAGCAGCCAATTGCCCACAGCAGTGTCCCACAAACAGTCGTGGATCGCGTGATTAAATTATTATTATTTTTTTAAGGGATTATTAGTCCCGGAAAAGCGATCCCCCAATCGACTAACGACTGGCTTCCAACTTGCTGCTAGGTAAACAGAGGAGTGTGGAGTAACAACACAACAAAATTACATTTGTAAAGCGTCTTTCACGTCGGGAGGACATCCCAAGGTGCTGGACAGACCGAGTTACGGACCCGAGCTGGGGGTCAGGGGTTGGGGACGTGGAGGGCATGGGGGGAAAGCACGGTCGAAGAGGAGGGTCTTGAGATGGGTCTTGAAGGTGCCGAGGGAGGGGGCGAGGAAGGAAACTCAGTAAGGAAACTTGCTGAACGTTTCGTCTAGCCCGGGAATCGAGCCCAGATCCTCTCGCTTGTGAGGTGACTTCGCTTAGCAATAATTACTGTGAAAACATTCAGATGGAATAATGCACTATAAAGTTGCAAGTCCTTTCTATCTCTCTGAATCCTGTAGCTTTTTGGTTACAGCGAGAGGACCCGGGTTTGATTCCCGGGCAGGGCGAAACCTTAGGCAAATTTCTTTACTCCGCACGCCTCTGTTTACCTAACAGTAAGTAGGAACCCGGTTGTTAGTTGATTGCTGGATCACTTTTCCAGGGGTAACAATGCCTTAAAAAAAATCAATAATAATTTGATCACTCAATCCATGACTGCTTATAGGACACTGCAGTGCGCAATTGGCTGCCCACAAAATACAGTCAATTGATTTTACAGTATATTGGAGTCATGTAGCTTAGTGGTTAGAGCACTCGCCTCACAAGCGAGAGATCTGAGTTCGATTCCCGGCAGCGCGAAATGTCGGGCAAGTTTCCTTATTCCACACACCTCTGTTTACCAAGCAGTGACTAGGTTGTTAGTCGATTGGTGGATCGCTTTTCTGGGGATAATAATCCTTCAATAAAATCCAATAATAATTTGGTGTGGGACACTGCTGTGTGCAATTGGCTGCCACGTTTCGCCCACAAATATAGTCAATTCACTTTACAGTTTTTTTCTGTGAAGCGCTTTGAGACGTCTAGAAGATGTGAAAAGCGTTCTATCAAATGCCAGGATTATTATTATTATATTCTGTGAAGCGCTTTGAGACCTGATTGAGGCGTGACCTCAAATGCAAGTATTATTATGATTATTATTAGTAGTATAATGCGCTATAAAGATGCAAGTCCTTTCTATCTTCTTGGACAAGCTGCTTCCAGTCTCAATACATCCCCCACCTCCACTCAGATATTTGTCTCAATAATTAAAAGAGCTGCAACGAAACAATACGGGGTATCAGGAAAGCAGAGAAGGGAAGGGTGCCCTTTACAATGAAAATGCAGCTGCTGACTCTGTACAGGGAGTTCAGCGTCTCCAGCAGCCGCCCTGCCATCTGGGAGGTTGTGCCAATTTTTTTTCTGCGGCGACAGCTCTAACAACTGCACAGTATAACAGGAGATACAATGGGTTTGCGGTGGAAATGTGTCATTCAGCCCTGCACCAAACTCCTCAATCTTTAATGACTGAGATTATCCCTTTTTGAACCGAGATCCGATTTCAATCCATCTGTGACGGAGGGACTGTAGTGCGACACAATCATTATATCTACTTTTCCCCCCAAACTCAAACCTACACTCGCCCAACCACATAACAGCCATGACCAACTGGGGTCTTTCCTTGATAATAATCCTTAATAATAATACTTGCGTTTGATACAGTGCCTTGGAAGATGTTGAGACGTCTCAAAGTGCTTCACAGAATTTACTGCAAAGTGGATTGACTGTATTTTGTGGGCGAAACGCAGCAGCCAGTTGCTCACAGCAATGTTTCCCCACTGCGCACAGCAGTGTCCCACAAACAGTGGATTTTAATCCACGACTGTTTGTGGGACGCTGCTGTGCGCAATTGGCTGCCGCGTTTCGCCCACAAATATACAGTCAATTCACTTTACAGTCTATTCTGTGAAGCGCTTTGAGACGTCGAGAAGATGTGAAAAGTGCTATATCAAATGCAAGGATTATTATTATTATTATTATTATCATTACTGTCATTTCTGATTGTGCAGAATTTGGCAAACTGTTGAATTAAGCGCTCCAGGACCCTATCCTGCTTGAAGGGTGCTATATAAATGCACGTTGTTGCTGTTGAATTCAGTTTGAGCACTGAAGCCGGTTGTCTGTAGTTTCTTAATAGGATTGACCGAAATCCAGCTTCGAAATGATGTGTGTGAGACTTTCAAAATATCACATGCAAGGATTACGCTAAAATTAAAGACTGGATTTAAGAATCAGCCATGACCTAATAGAATGGCGGAACAGGCTCAAGGGGCTGAATGGCCTCCTCCTAAACCTATGTTCTTAAGAATAAATCTAGATCCACATTTGCTTTGAATAACAGGTATCGGGGCAGTCTACACAGTACAGCATTGACCACTCCGAGCACATAGGATGCGATCTGGTGTCATTTGTCAGTTCACTGGGGAGCAGAACATCTCCCAATTCTTCTCGGACTGGATGCTGGGTTGTGTCAATCGGTTGTCAGTTGATTGGCGGATCGCTTTCTGGGGGTAATACTCCCTTCAAACAAAATAAGTAATAAAATAATGATAATTTGGTCACTCAACTCATGACTGTGTGAGAGACACTGCTGTGCACAATTGGCCACAATTAGCAACAGGAAAGGCGATGAAAACATAAATAGTAATCTCTTTTTAAAGAAATTGCGGTCGCTCAGTCCACGACTATTTGTGGGACACTGCTGCGCACAATTGGCTGCGGCATTTCGCCCACAAAATATGCAGTCACTTTACAGTATATCCTGTGAAGCGCTTTGAGACGTCTCAATGAAATGACAAGGTGCTGTATCAAACGGAAGTATTATCAGTAATCACTCAAAGATGTCGCCTCAGTTCACAGGTTTGAACCTTACTCTGTGAAATTTGATAAATGATAACGCAGGCAGATTGGAAATTGGTGTTGAGGGACTGATAACATATATTTTTGGTGTGTGTTTTGAGAATGGTTTTCACGGCTTGCGAAAGAGTAAAGGGACACACAGTGGATGATGAGTCTGGTATATTCATGTTTTTTTTCCCATCAGTCTATTATCTTCAATGACGTGGTAATCTATTCCCCATTCTCTTCAGACCCACTGTTAAACTGACTGCAGGTTGTTAGGTTATTAATGCTTCCTGGAACAACTGAAATTTCTCTTCAATTCCCCTCCCATCCCCCACCTCCCAAAACAGATATTTTCTCTCCTAGTGGAGAAAGTGTTTGATTCTTGTATTGAACGTTAAGCAAATTTCCTTGCTCCACATGCCTCTCACCCGGTTGTTAGTCGATTGGTAGATCACTTTCCAGGGATAATAATCCTTACAAATAATTATTTGGTCGTTCAATCCACGACTGTTTGTGGGACACTGCTGTGTGCAATTGAGTGCCACGTTTTGCCCACAAGAAATGCAGTCAATTCACTTTACAACATATTTCTTTGAAGTTCTTTGAGACGTCTTGAAGATGTGAAAAGGCGCTATATCAAACCCAAAGATTATTATTATTATAACCTCTGGTAAGCAATCGCACTGGCCATCTTGTGTGAATACAATAGTGCAAGGGATAATAAAGTGGCCAGAACTATATTAATATGTTATATTATATATTGGTAGAATGAAACAATTATACAGTAGCATCATTCACACTGTAACCCCCTTTCTAAACCACACAACTTGATTGCCAGTGACTGGACAGAGGCAAAAGGGACTCAAGATGAGAAAGAGAGAATGGAAAGACAGAGGATATTCAGAGATTTCTGAATTCAATTGTATAGGCAATAAAGTGACCTGTTGCAATGTTCTCTTGGGCTCTGATCACCTTTCTCCTGTCTCAGTTGGGAAGATCACACATTTACACACATTCGCTCTAATGATTAGGAAAAAAAATTATTAAATGGACCAACTTCACTTAAGTGATCCACACTATTCTTACTATCCACACTACTAGCCAGCTGAGAACATTGAATGTGCAGTATTGGATGGTTGTTTGTGTTAGGTCGACATATAGCTGATAGCTGCACTGAATATGCAAGGCAAATGGACCAGAAATTGTACATAGATGAATTTTTATGATCTATATAAAGATTACAGCAAACGAAATGACTGCAGTTCTGAGAAATCTGAAGAGGGGAGGATTATGTTTTCTGTCACATTTAATAATAGCGGTTTTGTACTGTCAATCTGTTTGCTTTAATAAGGGACATAAGAAACATTTTTGTACAGGTAATATACTTCATAAAATACATTGAAATGTAACCTTAGGAACTGTTAAATATTTAGGAATGTTTAGCACTCATTAAGGTTATAGTTCAATGGCAGATGCCACCCAATTTTTCTGCAAGTTCCCTTCGAATGTACAGTACCTTATATAATCAGCAAAATACAGCCCAGACCAAACACATGGTGTTTCATCTGTGCAGTGTTTTGCTGAGCACAATATATATCATCCTCTGTGGGAAGCAGTCACGGTTTAAAAGGTTGTGAGCATCACTGCAGAACTTTTTTTTTATGTGGATTGGTAGAGTACAGACTGAAAGATTAGAAAGAACGCAGAGAGAGAGAGAGAGTATTGGATCTGTGTGTGTCTGTCTGTCTCTGTGTCTGTGTGTGTCTCTGTGTCTGTGTGTGCATGTATGTATCTGTCTCTGTGTGTGTTTGTGTGCGCGTGTAACAAAAACGCACATAAAATGTACATCCAGCCTCACAAACCCATTCTCCAATTCATAATAATTGCTGAGCAATAACTAGCAGGAATGTTTAAGGTGTGTGTGTGTGTGTTCCTGTTCATGTTTATATGCATTTTCTTACATACATTTGCTACATTGTGATAGATAACAGAATATTAAACGCTTTCATTATTTGCCTTTTTCCTATATATATATATATATATATATGTTTAATGTACACGGTTATAGTTTGTTTCCTTGATATTTCCTTTCATAACTGCGGGCAAAGCAAAATAGGCAATATAAAGGGATATATGTTTTATAAACGCTCTTTCTCCCACGTTCATGAGAACACAAAAGTCAATATATTTGTGTTCTTGCACAAAGCAAACGATTGAGACGTCTGTAAGGACTGATTTGCGTTCCTCTGACACACGTCGATCAAGCCATTGGCAAGGATGTGAAGCAGAGAATGTTATCGTTTCTCTCACATTTTTATTTGTGGTGCAATTTGTTGAGGCAGCGCAAACTGGCGTTGTTTTTGTTGCAATTATTGGAAGAGGAATGACCCTAATCCTTGCCCATTTCAGCTCCAGATATTTTTCTCTCTCTCTCTCTCTCTTGAATTAACACGCCCTGAATATTAACAGCACATCTGTTTAGTTCCAACGCAGCCTTTCTTTGGATGAGATCAGAGTTATTCACCCTCATTATCATGTGTAAAATTACATTTCCATGGGTAGGTGGGATGCCTGGAATTCTTTGTTTGGTTTGGATGAGAGTAAACCTTGCATTTTGATATAGCGCCTTATCACATCTTTGAGACGTCTCAGAGCGCTTCACAGAACATACTGTGAAGTGAATTGACTGTATATTTTGTGGGCGAAATGTACTGGTGAGGTGTGGGTACGGACTGAGTGATAAAAATTAATTTTCTTTTACTTTTAAGCATGGTGATGACTTTCCGCATGTGTCAAACACCCGGGGGGAGGAAGGTAATTTGCTGGATATGTGGTGATCATGTACAATAATAATCCTTGCGTTTGATCTGCCGCCCGCATACTGACCCGGACCAAACTCCGTACCCACATCTCATCAGTTCTGGCCCAGGCTCCACTGGCTCCCCATCACCGAACGGATCGACTTCAAGATCCTGACATTCGTCTTTAAATCCCTTCACTCTCTGGCACCTCCCTACCTCTCCTACCTCCTCATTCCCCAATCCACCACCCGGTGCCTCCGCCTGCTCGTCCCTCATACACTCCGCCCCACCTTCGGAGGTTGCGCTTTCAGCCATTATCCCCCAAAACTCTGGAACACTCTCCCTCCGTCTTGCCCGTGCTCTCCCTTTTTCAAGTCCCCGGCTAAAGACCTTCCTCTTCGACGGTGCTTAGAGCCACCTTCCCCCATCCCCCCGGCTCGGAGTCAGGCTCCGCCACTGTTAAGCGTCCTGAGACGCTACCCTGTGTTTGGGGCATAGCGGCTGAAAGCGCAATCTCCGATGGTGGGGCGGAGGGTTCGAGGGACGAGCAGGAGGCTGGTGCCAGTCGAGCGGAGGCACCGGATGGTGGATTGGGGAGTGAGGAGGCCGGAGAGGTAGGGAGGTGCCAGAGAGTGAAGGGATTTGAACATGAGAGTGAGGATCTTGAAGTCGATCTGTTCGGTGATGGGGAGCCAGTGGAGCCTGGGCCAGAACTGGTGAGATGTGGGTACGGACTAAGTGGAATATTGGATGAGTGAGTACAATGAGTGAATGAATGGATGGGTGGGTGGGTGTGTGGGTGGATAGTTGAGTGAGTCAGTAAGTCAGTAGAACATTAGATAAGGGAGGGATATATTGTTTCGATCACAAATTACACCTTTACAATATACCCTGTGAAGCAGATATGATTATTATTATAATAGTATAATAATAGTAATCCTCGCAGTTGATATAACGCTTTGTTCGTCTTCGAGACATCTCAAAGCGCTTTACAGAATATACTGTAAAGTGAATTGATTGTATATTTTTGGGTGAAACGCGGCAGCCAAATAATAATACAAGGATTATTATTATTAGTTGAGTAGGTGAGTGTATTTGATGAGATACATGTATGTGAATCCTTTTTCCATTGCACACCTGTCACTATAAAATACAATGATAATTCTTGCATTCAATATAATGCCCACAACATCGAAACTCCTCATGTCTGTTAAGAGTGGTGACTGTGTATTTGTAAGGCATATATTTTATATCGTAAGCACGATATACATCTGTCGGATTTGCAATCCATAACAGATCACCATCAGATATAATTCAATGAAAAAGAACGCTCACAAGAATCAAAGAACCCCAAATGTCTTTGCAATTACAAAGTGTGCACACGCACACGTGGAAACGCAGACGGTGCGCATCCGCTCTAAGTAGTGGAGTTGCATTTAATTGAACGTGTACCCATTTTTGCAGGTTTCCATTACAGTTACAGTACTGATAAAAGATATTCAATGCCTGGCAGGTGATCTTGGGTTACGCCTTGTGATACCAGAGGAGCTGGGGTGGGTGGTGGGGGGGCCTGGTGATGGGAAAGGAGGGGTGAAAGGACGTCATGTGGACATGATGGCAGCAGTTCATCATCAATGTTAAATATCATCCACCCTCTGCCTCTCCTTTGTAAAAAGCAGCCATGGCTAGAGTTTCAACCTGGCACCCATCACTGGATTCCAGTTTCCCCTTTCCTGGGGTGATCCAGTTGCACACACGTGGGCTTGGAAACAATGAGAGATGCTGGGTTTCAGGTTGAAAAAAAAAGATATTAAAATGGGAACAGACAGAGAGAGAGGGGGAGAGGGAGAGGGAGAGGAGGGTGGGGGTAGAGAGATAGAGATGGAGATATAGAGATGGGAGGGGTTGTTAGAGGTAAGAGGTGGACAAAAAAAAAAGCATGATCATTTGAGTCACTTCATCAAATATGAAACAGGTCCATTCGTTCTAAAGGCATCTGATATCATCAACAGCAGGTGAATGAGCACATTGGAAATGAATAATATCTTAACAGGAAAGGAGCTTGGGTAGTTTTCACAGTATAAAGGGAAGGGCAAAAGTTGACAGGTTCTATCAGATCAGCCTCCTGCTTCCCCAGCTTCTGTGATCATCTCAATTTCGTTTTGATTTTTTTGTTGTTTTAGCTTTTAAAATACAACTTTTTAAAAAAAAAAAAAAATTCTTATTTCTTGAGTGAACTGAGTGCCTCCTAGAAATACTCTCTCCCTCTCTCTCTCTCTCTCTCATCTCACTTTCTCCCACTTCTTTTCCTCTCCAATCCATTTTGTTTTTAGAAGAGATGGGGAAACGGTTAGTGTAGTGTGTGGAGTGTATAGCAAAGGAGGGGTTAAATCTCTTTCTCTCTCTTTTTTTCTCTCTCTCTTACACACTCACACACACACAAACATCAGAGACTGGGGAGAAAGAAAAGTGGTGACATGTCTACAAGAATGGAGAACCCTTCTTTGAAAACAGGTAAATGTTTTTTTTTCTAATATGTTTGCATATATTTAAACAGAGACACTTCAACTAAATTATTTAGATGTTGGGGAACTAGACTTGGGGGATTGGGGGGAGGGAGGAATAGGGGTTGGATGAAAGCTGCTCTGTTAATTCCCTCTTCACTCTGCCTCTCGACCTCTCTGATATTCACGACTTCACATGAAAGTGCATCAAATGCAATCACTTTGAACCCTGATTTTTAACTGATTCTAACGTGGAAATTCTTAATGAGATCTGCACTGCAATTATTGCAAAAAAAAATGCTAACTTCAAAGTAGATTTAATAATAATATAATAATAATAATAATAAATTTAAACCCACACCTTAGCCTGAAATGCAGAGCAGAAATAGAAATCATTTTTATTTTTAAAAAGAGAAAGTGAGTTAAGTCTGTACAGTATTTGATATGAGTCTCTATGTTGTTACTGAGTGGAATGAATGATTGGGATAAGGATTATGCGCCATTTTCGATAATACAGGAAGACTTTCGCTGTCACAGAGAGTGGGCAAAGTATTAAAGTTACATGTTCTAGTTTTCTTTTTCAAAAAAACAGGCAATAGGGTGGAGGCTGATTGCAGAGCAATAGCATTGCACACCCACACACGTTCACACCAATTTGACTGAGAGCAGTCAGTCATATGGTTTGGGGGTGGGGGGGTGGGGGGATAAAAGGGAAAAATATTGTCTTACCTCCTCCTGGCTTAAATAATATTACTGGGAGGTCTCTCTCCCATTGCTGTGTCTCTCCTTAAAAATAAACAGGTTCAGCCCCCAAGGTGTGTTGGGCAGCCAGGTGTCAGGTAGAGAGGGAGAGAGAGAGAGAGAGAGAGAGACAGCTGTTGGTTCTCTTGGCTGTTGGTGTGTTTATTCTGCACAGTGAGCAGGTATCAAGGTGATCTCTTTATTTTTGTTGGCAGGCAAGGTGATTTTTTTTTTAGCTTACAGTCCCAAGCTTTTGATTTTGATTAGGATTTGATTGCAATTCAAGCAAGACTCACCCTCAATGTTATTTATCAATCAAATCCCTTTCCTTCTTTTTGTTTTCAAAGATATATATATATATATATGTGTGTGTGGGGTGGGGAGGGGGGTGTTTCTTTCTCTCACTCTCTCTCTCTCTCTCAATGTGTCTCAACTCGATTTGATTTTCTTTTTTTTAAGAAAAAAACTGCTCAATTCAGTCCAATTCATTCAATAAAAAAAACGCATCGTGGAACACTGTGTAACATTTCAAACTGAGATTGAATGGACGATTTCCTCCCTCCTGTACCTCCACAACCCTGGAATGAGGGAGATTTACTTAATATATATTCCAATGGACTTGAATTGTACTTTAATACGTAGATATATATATATATATCTCTATATATTAAGTCAAAGGTGCGTTTGTCAATGTCATGTCCATTTCGGATCCAGTGTGAAAATCATCACTTTACATTATTTCGTTTTATTTTTTAATTAAAAAAAACGTACTGACCCACGATTGGAATTTAAATTGTTTTTTTTTTAATCGAGGAATATCGAGGAATTTTAGGTTTAATAGGATAGAGAGAGAGAGGGAGAGAGAGAGAGGGAGGGAGGGAGGAAGGGAGAGAAAGTGGGTCCTATCTCTCTGTGGTGTTGCTTTTGCTGATGAGAATGATACACAGAGGGTAACATCTCTCATGTAAAATAGTCGCTGATAGTCAATGGGTCACTGATACAGAACGGTCGCACATTTCCTGTACAGAACAAAGTCATTTTAACCCCTCCATCGTTTCTCTGCTGTCTCTCTGAAAGAGCCATTCCATCCCTTTTTCTTCCTCCCCTTTTCCCCCAATCAATCTCTGGGATTTCCATGTCATGGGATTCTCAGTTTGATTTACTAATTACTAATAATACCCTTTTCTCCTTTTTCAGATTTTTTTTTTTGTTAAAAAAAAAATAATAATAATAATAATAATAACAAAAACTAACACGAATTCTGCTCAAAGCATCATTTCGGATAAGGCGAATTACATCCTAACTGCCCCTCTGTGTAAAACATCCACTCTTTGCATTTTTTTTGTGGTAATTATCTTAAATCGATGTGTTCCAGAGACTCACTGTAACATTAATAATAACCCTTGCATTTTGATATAATAACGCCTTATCACCTCAAAGCGCTTCACAGGATATACTGTAAAGTGAATTGACTGTATATTTTGTGTGTGTGGTGTGGTGGGGTGGGGGGGGGGGGGGGGGTTGGGGGGAGAGGGAAATAATTTCTGTTCCCTTGTCAAAACTCTTATTCTTTTGCAATTCATTAATTAATAATAATTTTAAAAAAAGTCCTCCAGATCTTCTCTCATCCTTCCCTTCTCTTAGGGGGAAAATACATTTATTTTGAAAAAGGTTTGATAATAATAATAATTATTATTATTATTATTATTGCATTTGATATAATGCCTTATTATGCACTGAGACTTTACCCCCAAAAAGGGAGAGAGAGAGAGAGAGAGAGAGAGGTGTCCAGGTTAAGAATAAAGAGGTGGAAGTGTTTGAAATTGGGAGTGTTTGGGGGAATGGATTAACACTTGGCATTGCCTTGCAAGAGGGAGAATATCAAACACACACACAATAACGACTGGGGGGGTGGGGGGGGGGATTTGGATCATGTTTTCCTTGCACCCGAATTATTTTTGACCCGACATAGGGGTGGGTTTTGCGAGGCAATGCAAAATGAGGCAGGTGGAGCCATCGACTATTTAAAAATTAAAAATAATGAATCAAAAATTTTTTTTTTTTTTAAAAAGCCATTGCATTTTTTTTGACAGAGGCTTTGCGTAGAAGGGGGGAAGGGGAGGCTCAAGGAAACAGATTGAGGAGGAACTCTTTGGAAGCAGAGAGAGAGAGAGAGAGAGAGAGAGAGAAAAAAAAAGGGCAGAGAGACTCTGAGACAGGGGGCTCAGGCAATGAGACTGAGCTGGAGAAACCTTCTTATACCCAGTTTTAATGGGGTGCAACTCTTTTTCTTTGGAATAATACTAACCTGTGCACAAAATACACAGTCAAACCAATTCACAGTAGATCACGTAAAGCGATTTGAGGCGTTTCGACGATAATAATAATAATAATAATAATAATAATGCATTTTGCTGCAGCGCCTCATCACGTTGTTGAGACGTCTCGAAGCGCTTCACGGAATATACTGCAAAGTGTGTCTTTATTGTGTGGGCAAAACTGTGTGATAAGGCGTTGCATCCAATGCAAGGATTATTATGTTTTTATTATTATGCCGTTTTGCATTGCCCCGACAACCTCTGATTGCAATAATAATAATGACACAATTCAGCAAATATATTGATACCACTTTTTTCCCCCAAAAAAACACTCTTAATATTTAAAAAAGTTTAGTTTTTCTGTGTGTGTGTATGTGTGGTGGGGGGGGGGGGATGTGTGTGTGTGACTTTCCTCTAATACCTCTGCAATTTATTTATTGGAAGTTTGGAGAGTCACAGAGTCAGAGAGGGTGTGTGAGAGAGGGAGAGAGAGAGAGAGACACACAAGAGAGATGAACAGAGCGACTGAGACAACAGGAAGAGTTTTTCGATGCTAAAAACATGCGTTTTCGATGCTGAAAACATTTTTCGATGCTAAAGACATGAAGCATGGGGTGTGCAGAGAGAATGTGGTCAGATTGGGAGGGAGGAAAGAAAAAAAGCTGTGTGCAGCAGAGCATTCATTGGATGTGGGAGAGAGGGAGTTGGATCAAGAGACACAGCCCTATGAATAAACTCATCCAAATCCATCCAACCAGATGCCAAACCCCAACGTGTTGCAGATATTGTGTCCATTGCATCTGTTAGTTGTTCACTCCCCTCACCCCCCCCCCCCCCCCCCCCTTACACACACACACACACACACTCTCCCCCTCCCTTTAATCTCTCCTGAGCCAAGTCTCAGACAAGGTACAGTACACACACCTCTCACACAGCAGCTGGAGTCCAACTGGATCTCACCATCGTTTGCTGGAGACTGATTTAAAGAGAGAGAGAGAGAGAGAAAGAGAAGGAGAAGGAGAAAGAGAAGGAGAGAGAGAGAGAAAGAGAGAGAGAGAGAGAGAGAGAGAGGATGACTTTGGGCTCTGGTTTTGCAATTCGTTTCAACTTCGCTCTGCCATGTGATGGAAGTTGGTGCATTTTTAGGCAACTTTCCTGAAGGTATTATTTTATGCTCCCATTGTTTTTCTTTTCTTTCTCCCCCCCCCCCCCCCCCCACCCCGATTTGACAGAATGGTGTCAAGAGAAAGAGAAAAAAGCTCACAGCGCTTGAAGGGTTAAACGATCCCCTTTAAAGGTGAATTTGTCTCATTCTCTGGGACACCTTAAAACTTTACCTGGGCAAAGAGTGGGGAGCAGTGACAAGTGGGGTGGGGGTGGGGGGGAGAGAGAGGGGGAGAGAGAGGGAGGGAGGGAGGGAGGGAGAGAGAGAGAGGGAGAGAGATTGGATTATTGAGCTGTCACAGGGGTAAGATGCTTACATACAGCCTAATTTTCTTTCCATTGCAAATCCTTTGGTCCAGACGCTTAGAGAGACTGGAGAGAGAGAAAGAGAGACACAGAGAGGAAGACACACACACAGATACACACAGAGAGACACACACACACAAACTCACAGAGACACACACACACAGAAACACACACACACAGAGACACACAGAGAAACACAGAGAGACAGACACACAACACACAGAAACACACAGAGAGAGACACACACACACACACACAGACACAGAAACACAGAGAGAGAGTCACACACACACACACAGAAACATTGAGAGACAGACACACAACACACAGAAACACACAGAGAGAAAGAGACACACACAGAAACACAGAGAGAGAGACAACACACACAGAAACACAGAGAGAGAGACACACACAGAAACACAGAGAGAGAGACACACACAACACACAGAGAGAGACAAACAGAGAAACACAGACACACACACACACACAGAGAGACACAGAAACACAGAGAGAGAGAGACACACACAGAGAAACATAGAGAGACAGACACACAACACACAGAAACACACAGAGAGAAAGAGACACACACACAGAAACACAGAGAGAGAGACACACACAACACACAGAGATAAAGAGAGACACACACACAGACAGAAACACAGAGAGAGAGAGAGACAGTGAGAGAGAGGGGGGTGGGGGGCGATGGAGGCTTTTCACATTAGAGGCAGTTGTCTGGTCACATCAGGCGCAGGGAGAGGAGGAGGGCTGAGCATATGGGAGTCACACACACACACACACACACACAGATCTCTCTGTAAATGCATTGTGCAGGTACCTCCACACAGGAGACAGAGATAGACAGACAGACAGACAGACAGACAGCGGGCAAAGTGTCATCTGATACCACGGAAGTCAGTCAGGCAGGTAGTGTGTAGCAGAGAGAGAGAGAGAGGAGAGAGAGAGACACACACACAGAGTGAGAGAGAGAGAGAGAGAGAGGCTTTATTCCACCTCCACCCACTTGTTCCTTTGTTAAAACGATGGTCCTGGACATCAAACAGAGAGCATTTATATTTATACATATACACACACACACAGACACACACACACACACACACACACATATATATATATACAATACGCACAGAGACACAGAAACATTTTAGGTCCCGATAAGAGTTTGGAGAATCAGCGAGTGACTGACTGAGAGCTGAGACGGTGAAGGTTTTTTTTTGTTTGCAAGGACTTGGGAGGGGAGATGGGTAAGTCAAGGTTTTTTTTCGTTGAAGTGGAATGAATTTGAGAGAGAGAGAGCCTTTTTTTTTACACACACTATTGCATTACACACTAGTTATTGCATTGCACACTAGTTATTGCATTGCACACTAGTTATTGCATTGCACACTAGTTATTGCATTGCACACTAGTTATTGCATTGCACACTAGTTATTGCATGACTTTCTGGAGTCTGGAGAAAGGCAGAGACTGAGAGGTATGCGGAACAGGACAGACTCTTAAGAGAGAGTGTAGTCTTTTTTTGGAGGGGTGGGGGGGTCACTTTCACTTTTGCAATGCTCGTTTTTTTCCCAACAGTTTGCACATGTATAAATATATATATATATGTGTGTGTGTGTGTATATACAACATATAAACCATTTCAAAACAAAATCCTCTTTAATCTGGATCAAATCTGCCAACTCTTCGAGTCCCCCCCCACCCAAAAAAAAATTATGGGCTCTAGTAAAAATGGCGAGACATTGCCCTCAAGGTAAGTGCTTTCTAACTAACTACCTGTATTTACTGTGTGCCTGTTCCCTCCAACCAGCTGTGCTTTTTGTTTTTTTTGGGGGGGAGGGGGAAGGATTTTAGTTTTTTTTTGGTAAAAAAATATCCTGGAGGAAGGAGGGAAGAGGCTGGTGGGGGGTGGGATATGAATAATATTCCAGTTAACCCTAATGAGGACAAGCAGAAATGATCACATTAAAGTTAAGGATGATTGACACACACACACAGAGAGAGAGAGAGAGAGAAGGGGAGAGAGAGGGAGAGGAAGAGGGAGGGAGGGAGGGGGAGAGAGAGGGGGGTGGGGGGAGAGAGAGGGAGAGAGAGGAAGAGGGAGGGAGGTGGGGGGAGAGGGGGGGGGGGGGAGAGAGAGGGAGAGGGAGAGAGAGGAAGAGGGAGGGAGGTGGGGGAGGGAGAGAGGGAGAGGGGAGGTGGGGGGAGAGAGAGGGAGAGAGAGGAAGAGGGAGGGAGGTGGGGGGAGAGAGAGGGAGGTGGGGGGAGAGAGAGGGAGAGGGAGAGAGAGGAAGAGGGAGGGAGGTGGGGGGAGAGAGAGGGAGGTGGGGGGAGAGAGTGGGCTGTTCAAGTGACATCAACGTGAAGAGCAATTGGGCAGATTGTACTGTGGTCTTCAACACCCACTGGAGTTCCAGTCGATGGGCTTCTCTGCCTTATTCTGCTTTCAAGCAGTGCAATTAAATATGATCATGAGTCTGGGAGGCGAGACTGCAATGGTATTGCTGCAAAGAGGGGCAACTCTTCCCCCCCCCCCCAAAAAAAAAAAAAAAATAATCGTGATTTGCTTTTTATCTATTAAATCCCCCTTCAGATCAGACACACGTTTAACTGGGATGGGTCTGTCCTCAAATTTCTGTTCAAGTGGGGCTCATATTTTGTCACAAAATACACACACACACTGGGAATATATGTACCTGCAGTCGATTTACTCTGCAGTATATTCTGTGAAGCCACTTGGAGACGAGGCGCTCCATCAACTGCAAAGATAGTTCTTGTAATAGTGAATATAATAATAATTTATTATTATTATATTAAATCCCATCCCCCCCACCCCCCTCGAGCTGTACAGTCCAACTAACTAAAACGAGTTGATCTGTCGTTTAGCTCAGGATTTCAATACCTGTCGTTTGCTTCAGGTTTGATTTGTGTGACTACCCCCAAAAAAATGAGAATGCTTTACGCAAAAGACTAGAGAGACAAAAGCCTCAATTTCCCTGTCTGCTCCCACAAACCTTATACCGTTCCTGTTTTGATGGGTGAAGTGGATTCACGGCAATAATAATAATAATAATATTGTTAATATAATTCAAGCATTTGGTATAGGTTCTTATCACGTCGTTGGGACAATAGACACACATTGACAACATCGAGATTTCTTTTATATCATTCACTGCTTATTTTAACGCATCCGATTTCATTGGCTATTTTGCAGGGTTTAATGTACAGTATATATATAATATATATGTGTATATATACAACATATAAACATATATATACACACATATATATAATATATATATATATGTACAGCATTCGAATAGTATGCAATGGGTTTAGTTCAGGGGTGAGATTATCATTCACTCCTTAACTGCGGATTTTGTTGGGGCAGTTTATTATTTTTAGTGTTATATTTTAATATAAATGCTTCTGGGAATGCGGTTTGCAGACGGGTAATTGTTTTTGCTTTGAATAACGTGGGAAGATGGTTCATCAAAGATGCTTTGTGTAAAGGCTGAGCAGTATTTCCTCTCACTCACCCACACACTCACACACCCTTTTAACGAAACGATTAATGTCTGGGTTGAAACACATGAATAGAATAGGATGGATCCCCCCCCCCCCCCCCCCTCACCCCCTCACCCCCTCACCCCCTCACCAGGCAGTTTACACCCCCCAAAAAACATGTTGTGGGAGGGGGCGTTTGTGTAAACCAATTGGGATTATAGCATCGCCCACTTTACTGACCTGTCTCTACATCTGTGTGTTCCTTATCTAATAATTCAGCGCCTTTTTAAAACCTTTTCTCGACACCTTCACACCATGTCCTCCCCCTCCCCCCCCCAAAAAAATAAAGGTTAGATTTTCAGTGAGAAATGAAAGAAACCTTTGTTTAAAAAAATCCACTATGGGGATGACATTGTCCTTTGCTCCATCCAGGTCTGAGACTCACCTGGGCAGAGATGTCATTTTTTCTTAAATAATAATGTTAACAAATATATATATTTGTGTATATGTATATATATAATATATATATATAGATAGATAATATGGGCCAAAAAAAGGAGTTTGCTCTGTGTATAGGTCTCTCAGCTGAAACATACTGCAGGACTTTGCATTGGTGAAGAGATGGCGAATATTTCTATACGATATTCCAAAGCTATAATAATTCTGGTGAGATTGAGTGGTCTTAAAAGCGTTGCATACATATCACTACATATTTCGCTCACGGAATATACAGTTCATTCACTTTACAGCGTATTCTGCGAAGCGTTTTGAGACGTCTCGAAGATGCGATAAGGCGCTGTGTCAAATCCAAGGATTATTTTTATTATTATTATTATTTTTTTTTTTATTTTACCTCCTGGACGATTACAAGAGAGTTCCAAGTAAATTTGCCCAAAATAAATTAACTCTTAAAAAAAAATTTTTTTTTAAAAAAATAAAAAAATAAAAAATAAAATCAAAAAAAATCCGTAAATACATTTCAGGCTGTGAACTGGGTATTTAGATAAATATTTTCCGATGAAGAAATCGATTCCACTGATGGTTTCAATCAGATTTTGAAGGTGAGAGGGAGGCATTCGATTGAAGAGTCACAGTTTTCTTGAATGATATTTGTCTTTTTTCTTTTATATATATTATATAGTATATATATATCTTATTAAAAGAAAAACCGTTTCACTTCAATGGTGTTTTGCAGTGGGTCAATTGGCTTTTGTGTGGTTTGCCACACAAAAGTCACTTCGTTTCACATAAATTATTATTGTGGATATACCTAATTATCTGTTCAACGGGAGAACTATCTATTTATTTATCTAACTCTCTATTTATGTATCTATCTATCTATCTACTGGTCAGTCGCTTCTGTGTGTGTCAGACTGACTTGTCTCCTGTTTCCCTTCATCCAGAATTTAACAGTAAAATCCACAGAGCATTATTTTATTTCTGTGTCTCTAATACTTTAATGCCACCGTTCACAGTCTCTCGACCTCAGGAGGTGGGAAGTATACTGTAGATACACAGACAGACTGTTCGCAGCAGAAGGCGATTGCATTGTTTTTTTCCAATGCAAAATAAAATATATATGTTTTAAAAAAAAATCCTTAATTCCAAGGATATTGGTCCAACGGGATTTTCAACAAATAAATCAAATAAAGGCGATTTATACCGATGTTGTTCATAGTAATATTATTTCTAACAATCATACAATTGCTATAACTAATCACAATTTCAACCCAAGAGGGGTCCAGTTATTTTTCTTTCGAACATCTAATGGTTTGGACGATGCAATCATAAACATCGTGTCTTTATTTTTTTCCATCCTTTGTTTTTTTTCAAAGGTATATTTTTATTTATTTCATTTGTTTCTCCATCCTCACACGTAGCAAAATATGAATGCAATTCGGAGTTAGCTAAAAATGTGATTCTGGGTGTTTTTTTCGCTCATTCTTCATTTTATTTATGATTTATTCGTCTTTTATTTATTTTTTTTAAAACAAAAAAAAAGAAAAAAAATGTTGACACGAAAAGCTGGTAGATTTGTCAATATTTTTTCTCCCCCAAACAGCTCGAAATGATGTGAAACATCACCCCCCCCCCCCAAAAAAAAAAAAACGGAAAGAGAGAAAGAGAGACAGTGAAAGAGTGGAGAGAGAAAGAAAGAGAGAAGAGAGTGAGAGGGGTTTCAGTTCTGATACTGAAAATAATAATAATAATAATCCTAGTGCTGGCTTATATTTTAAATCTAGGTTGGTTTCAAAAGCTTTGCATACGTGTGATTGTCAGGTTTGTTTGAATGGAAGTGTTTTGTTAAAGGAAATATCGAGTTAAAGCAGCAGCAAAAAATAAAAAAAATGTTATTTAAAAAAAATAAATACCCTCAAATCTCTTCAGTTCTTGAACCCCCCCCAAAAGAAAAGAAAGCAGTCTCGGTTTCTGGCAGATTTCTCTCTCACTTGTAGCTGCAAAAAAACGAGAGATGGAGAGAGTGTAACCTTAGATGGGAGTCTGATACCTAACTCAGTGTCTGCCAGAGCCACTTTCTGCTCTCTCTCCCCCTCTCTCTCCCTCTCTATTCCCCTCCCTCCCTCCCTCCCCCATCTCTCTCTCTCTGTCTCTCACTCTTTTCCCCTTCTCTCTCCCCCCCCCCCATCTCTATCTCTTTCTCTATTCCCCATCCCCTCCTCTCTCATTCTCTCTCTCTCTCTCTCTCTCTCTCTATCTATCTATACTCCCCCTCCCTCACCTCTCTTTCTTTCTCTCTCTCACTCTCTCTCTCTCCCTTTCTTTCCAGTCCCCACTCCCTCCCCATCTCTCTATTCCCTCCCTCCCTCCCTCCCCCTTCTGTCTCTCCTTCTCTCTCTATTGCCCCCACCCCTTTCTCTCTCTATTCCACCCTCCCTCCAACTTTGCACCAAAAATAAAAAAGAAATCTCTCCCAGAATAGCTGTGCGCTGTGCCTTGTTGCTGCGGTGAGATTTAAATACGATTAGGACACAGACACAAAACACTTTGCTTTTTGGACACTGCAGTGATGGGTCGTGGAGGAGAAATTGCAATCAACGAGTGAGTGAGTGACTGACTGTGTGTGTGTGTGTGTGTGTCTCCTGTTAACCCTTTCCTTCCCATTCCCAGCCCCACCCTATGCAAACCAACCCACCCCCACCCACACACACACTGTCCAACACACACACACACACACACAACTCTTCCAACCCTCTCCCCCCCCCCCCCCCCTCCCCCCCAATGGTATTATTATTAATGCAGCAATTTCGATCGACTGATGTTTAAGTGATGTGCAGTGTGTGTGTGTGTGTGTGTGTGCAGTGTGTAGTGTGTAACCCATGAGTCTGGGATCCATGTCCTTTGGCTGATATTTTGCCCCATTCGTTAACGCCTCTTATTTTCTTCTGCTTTTTTTTTGGTTATTCTGTGTTTTCAAGCCATGGGTTTTCTCACAGGTGTTTTTTTTTTCCACCCCCCCCCCCCCCCCCTTCTCTCTCTTTAGACACATGCATTTGTTTCAATCCAAATAAATGTACAGAGTGCACGTTTGAAAATAGAGGTTTTAATCCAAATATAATGGTGTTTTTATTTTTTATTGCCAACAGACAACAGGAGGGAAATGGCTCGACTCTCATCCAACCGCTAACTGGAAACGATAAGGTATTTAAAACGATTTTATAATTATCTTTATTTATTATTATTATTGTTGTTATTTATTTTTTTGGGGGGGTTTGGGGAGGGAATCACTTTCGAAAATTGCCCATTTCAAGCGCTGGTTGCGAGTTTGATTGCGGGTTTGAGATGCTTTCGATGTAATATCTTCTGCTGTTTGTGTGTCTACGTTTTGCGCTGCGGGGTTTCGCTAAAGGATTCGTTGCAACGAATGATCGCGTTTCACTGTGCGTTTTGCTGAACGTATTGGGTGGGGAGTGGGGGGGGGGTTTGGGGGTCGCAGTGGAACCTAAAGAGAGTGGAGAAATAAAAAGGTTTATTTGGATGTTGTGTTAAGAGTCGAGGAACACCGAAAACCGTACAGATTACCTTTCGCAGAATGACACAGAAAATAGAACATTTTGGAACATTTTCCAGAAATATATGAATCTCCAAACAGTTTCCTAAAATGAGCAATTTTACAATTCTCTAAATATTATACGACCAATGCAATGCAACAATCCTTATGTCCTCTGTAGATCGGAATACCCTCTAATCGCAGCTAAATAATTCAACCTACTTTTTTAAAAAAAACCCTCATTGGATTCAAACTATATCATGAACCTATAAGTTAAATTGCATTGTAATTTACATCGAAGTCTCAAATGGATTCCGTTATATCGGAATTAATGAATCAAGATGTATTATTTATTATCATGTATTATTTTGACAGGACCGTTAGTTGCATCTAAGTCTGATTTCCCCCCCCCCCCCCCCCCCCCCCCCCCCCCCCCCCCCCCCCCCCCCATGGAAGATATTTGGTTGCAAAAAAAAATCATAAAAATAGGGCTTTGAGGGCTTGAGATCATTCATTATCCGCATTAAATATAAGACACACACATCAGTCTCTGCTCTCCCCTCTCTCCATCCCTCCAATAATATCATTTTTTTTTAATTGGAATTCGTTAAAACCTTTCCCAGATAACAAGGTTAGAGCTCCTGTGTGCTGCTAAAATAGGGAAGTGCAAAGTATTTGTGCATTGCCCTCCACACACAGTGTTGTGAGATGAGATAGGGACAGAGTTTCAGAAGATATCATTTCCATTCGGTTGACTTGGAGCCGTTTGATCCAATTTCGTCCAATTTCCTTTCAATTCTCAAACGGGAACCGTGGCTGCACGTGGGACAAATTAATTTTTTTTCTAACGACCATCGCCATCCTTATGATGTTTTGCGGTACGTTTCGCCCACAAAATGCGCAGTCAATCCACTTTACAGTATATTCTGCAAAGAGCCTTTCGAGACGTCTCGGAGCTGTGATAAGGCGCTGTATCAGATGCAAGGATTATTATTGTTATTATTTGTTATGAGCGTTCAAGCCAATTTCCTCTATCCATTCCAGGCACAGGATTATTTCCATGTTCAGGTTGGGCGGCGACACATATGTGGAACTCTCTGTCTGGTTTGGGTACCCTTAAGCGTGGTGATGGGTTTCTGCATGTGTCAAACAACCGGCTGATCCCCCCCAGCCCCCCCACAAAAAAATATCCTCCACTTTCGGGGGGTTCACCCACAAAATACACAGTCGATTCTCTTTACAATATATTCTGTGAAGCCTTTTGAGGCGTCTCGCCGACATGATAAGGCGCTGTATCGAATGCAAGGTTTATTATTGTAATTATTATTATTCATCTATTTTCTTTTATATTGAACCTTCTGGCTCACCTCAAAGCGAGAAAAAAAAACGCTCATTTGAAAATGCTCCAAGTGATTTCCTAGACATGAGCGCTATCAAATATTTATATACTGTATAGGATTACCGATTTAAGATACCTAATTCGACACAGCTTATTATTATTGCCGTTGCATAACAATTGCTAATTGCCGGCTGCCTTTATATTTATATTTCAAATCCTTTTGTAAAATTCCGGCTTTTCTTAGTACCGCCGTTAATATTTTAGCGACTTACAAGCTTTACCCCCCCCCCCCCACCCCCAACCCCCCAAAAAAAATCTTTCATGAAAGCCCTTATCGTTTCCTCGTAACGCAATAACAAGTACAGGCACCGTTTACCCACACGCAATTCAATAACTTCCAGCTATCGAAACTGTTCCAGTTATCTTGCCTTTCACCCAGTAAAAAAATGTCAGGAACAAAAGGTCTGGGCCACAATGAAGGTTTTCCTAAATAAAGGGCGCGGGTGAACAGGCCGAGCGACAAAGAAAGTCGTTACATAAAAAGCTCTGAGATTCATTGGGGCCATTGAACTTCACTTCACGTGATGCTCTGTGTCTGTTTCTGTCCGGATCTATCTCTCTGCCTCGGTATCTGGTTTGCTCCGCGCCTCTTTTCTGTGTGTTTCTGGTCACCTCCTGTCCACCCACGCAATACGCAGTCAATCCACTTGACAATATATCCTGTGAAGCGCTTTGAGACGTGTCAATGACGCGATAAGGTGCTATATCAAATGAAAGGATTATTATCACACATATATATATTGTTATATCTTATTATTTTGGTCTTTGACCCCATTGCTTTGATGTCTGTGGCTCTCTGTGGCAACCACACCCTTTAGCTGTGTGTCTGATTCTCCAACACTTTATCTGTCCCTCTCTCTCCCCCCCCCTCTCTCTCTCTCTCTGTTTATTTTTCCTTCCCTCCCCTCTCTCCCTCTCTCTTTACTCTGACACCAGTTTAAAGGGATCGATTACAGCAGGAAATGGGCGAATTAGTGCTGCTCAGGGAGCCATTTGGACGTCCAGAGAGAGAGAGAGAGAGAGAAAAAATCACTTACAACGTGGGTTTAGATCAATCATATCTGCACTTGAGCTTTTGCAAGAGTTGTGTGTGTGTGTAGGGGGGTGGGGGGGGGGGGGGGGTGGGGTGTGGGGGTGGGGGGGGGGTGCAGGTTGCATAAACTAATTCACTGCCTGTCGCAATGCTGCAATGTGCTATAATGCGCATTATGTCACTGCAGAGGCTGCGAATGCTCTCCACACAGTTCATCACACAGAGAGAGAGACAGAGAGAGAGGGGCAGAATGCAAACCCTCGACGTTAAATCTACTGCCAGATAATAATAATAATAATAATAATAATAATAATTATATTAGTAATAATAATAATTCTTGCATCTGATTGGGTAAATGTAAATGTAACCCCCCCCCCCCAATAGCTTGAGTTATATGACCAATATTAACGCACATTTATTTATTTGTTTGTTTGTTTGTTTATTTATACGCAGTTAAGATAGAAATTTGATCGAGAAGTAGACTATTTTAGAACACTTGTAGTCATCGAGACGATAATTGATAATATTTAATTAATGATCTGCAGCTTGGTGCAGGTATAATAATAGCAATAATAATAATAATAATAATAATAAACCTTGCATTAATGTATATCTCGTTAACAGATAAGAGAAACGTAACGAAAATAGAAGGAGTGCCAGACAAATGGAAGATATTTTGCAGAGGTGTTAATAATGTGTGTATCTACCTGAGGACCTGACGTATATAAGGCGAAGAGAAGGGGTGATAACGGGATGAAACGAAAGACAGTTCAGTGAAGGTTGAAATGAGGCTGTGTGTGTGTGTGTTTGGTAGATACGAAATAAAGATAGTTAAGTGGAAGGATGTATTGGTAGTAAGAACTGTATATAGATATATGTGCAATATACAGAGAGAGGGAGAGAGACAGATAGATAGATAGATAGATAGATAGATAGATAGATAGATAGATAGATAGATAGATAGATAGATAGATAGATAGATAGATAGATAGATAGATAGATAGATAGATAGATAGATAGATAGATAGATAGATAGATAGATAGATAGATAGATAGATAGATAGATAGATAGATAGGGCAGACAGGGATAGATCAGTGGGAGGAGAGAGAGGAGATTAGGGCAGATGGACACAGGTCAGTGGATGTCAAGTGCAGCCTTTGAAATGCGAGGAGTCTGTCGTAATATTTTCCTCTCATTTACATGAATCCGATTATTACTGTCAGCAAACAACCCCCTCCCCCCCCAAAAAAAACACAGAAATAATCAACATTTCGTTCAGTTGGTGGGTAAGGGAGAGAGGGAGAGAGAGAGGGGGAGGAATTCCTGCAGAGAGAGAGAGAGAGAGAGAGAGCTAACCTTTTCTCTCACTGTTTGCAGGACTATTTAGCAATAAATAGGTCAGTGCTCTAATCCAACCAGATACCGATTTATACACAAATGCATATACATATATATATATATATATTTATGTATATTTAAAATTCGAATTTGATGGGTATCACATTTTGTCAGCAAACAATCGCAAAAGATAATTCTTTCTGCAAATGGATCCCGACATGTTACTGCAGAACATTATCTGGATTAAAAAAATAGGCAGATGATGATGTTGATGATGATGATGGTGAGGAGGGTGTTGTGGAGATTAAATCCCACTCCCTCTCCCCCCCCATCCCTTTTCCACTCCCAACATCCCTGGTAAATGCAGGTTGAGGAGACAGATCTGGAATAATATTTCTAAAATGTATCTGTTGTGTGCGAATTTAATCCCATTTCCGACTCCCACTCTTGTCATGTTTCACCAACTCGATGGACTTGACAATCTGAGATGGAATTTCTATCTGATCTACATATATATATATATATATATATATATTATATTAAAGTGCATTTTAAGATGGTTCTATGAATAGGTGGGATTCATGGAATTAATTCTCAGTTTGGTTTGGATACTCATGTCAGACACCCACCTACACAGCTGACCCCCTCTCCCCCTCCACCCCACATACACACCCAAATATATATATATATTTATATTTATTTTATTTTTAAAACACGCATTTTAAAATGGTCTGCGAATAAATCACAAGGGCATTGAGATTACATTTCATTTTAAAAAATCGAGGCGAAGGTTTCCCCGCAGCCAATTATTGATTTAAATTGATATTTGCAGAGATGAGAGAATGATAAAAGCTTTTGTTTTTTTTATTGAGTGAGTGAGTGAGTGAGTGAGGTTGGAGAAAAAGAGATTATTAATTGTATTGCTCTGCTGATGTCAGGATCTGTGCGGAATACAAACGGAATAGAGCGAGGATTATTTGTGTTGATAGTTTGCAATTAATGTGTGAGTTTGAGAGTTTAATCTGTTTCTATTTTACACCCAATGTCATCAAACTGGTGGCTGGGAGCTTGACCAGGGAGATATATATATATAGAGAGAGAGGGAGAGAGGGGGGAGAGAGAGGGCATACAGGAACGAGAGAGAAAACTATTGCTAAATCTCGTTAACTGAAGGATGAATAAAAAAGGAGAAAAGGAACTCAGACGATGAGTCTCTGAGATGAAACTCAGGCAGTGAAAAGGACCTGAAATTGCAGTGATATCTGTGCAGTACAGAGGGAACATCTCCCCTTTTGCTATCCTCAAGTGAGTGAGTGAGTGAGTGAGTTAGTTAGTGAGTGAGTTAGTTAGTGAGTGAGTTAGTTAGTGAGTGAGTTAGTTAGTTAGTTAGGAATGCTGTCAATTTGGCTAATTGTCTGGATATTTGATGTGTGTGTGTGTGTGTGTTTTGGGGAGGAAAGGGGAGGATTTTTTTGGGTGTATAACCTCTTGTTAAATTTCAATCGGGGGTGTTTGTCTGGTCAGTTAGTCTGGAGGGGGTGTCAGTCTGGATACTTGTCTCGTTTTGGGTGGACATTGTGCGTTTGGGGAGGAGGGGAACGAGGAAAGAGATTTGGTGTCTGATGCAAAGTCTTGTACGAAAGAGAGACAGACAGAGAGAGAGACAGAGAGAGAGAGAGACAGAGAGAGACAGACAGACAGACACACACACTCTCTCCAATCGAAAACCACTCACGAATCTCAGCCCTTTAAGGGAGAAATTGTAATTGATTTGTGTTCAGGAGGTGAGGGCGAGTATTGCCCTCTTCTTTAGTTTAAAAGGGACAAAAATCCTAACAGTTATTGCTTCTGTCTCATGGGGGGGGGGGATCAGATCATCTGCAAATGCAATTAATAATTTAAATTGAATGCGTTCCTGATCCGCAGTTTTTCGTTCAGTTTGTGCTAATCCAGTGATACATCATTTACTGGGAAAAGCGCATTATCCCGAAATGGGTGTATTTCCACAAGATTGTAGTCAGAAAATAAAGGGTCTCTTTGAGTTGTCCAGTCACCCCCTTTCCCCCCAAGACATTGCATTTTAACGAAAGAAACCAAATGACATGATATAAAATGATCTGAAAATGAGAAATATTGGGAACCACAATGGGAAATGGGGACGATTTAAGGTCTGGGCTTTTTTTAAAAAAAAAATCGAAGTTTGATGGTGTCCACGACTGAAATATTCTGCTGTTCCTTCGAATATTTCATAGATATTTTAAAAAACACTTTGTGAATCGAAATGCACTTTACCATTGGAGGGATAGGTAATCCCTGATTGAAAGAACATTATTTTCAATGCCTCCTTTTTACTCAAGAATGAAAATATATTTATTTAAATGTTGGCCGGTATATACATTTATATAGTGCCTTTCACTGAGGAGGAGGTGAAATGTGCTTAATAGGGATAATAATACTTGCATTTGATACAGCGCCTTATCACAGCGTTGAGACGTCTCAGAGCGCTTCACGGAATACACTGTAAAGCGAATTGACTGTATGTTTTGAGGGCGAAACGCGGCGGCCAATGCCGTACAGCAGCGTCCCACAAACAGTCGTGGATTGCGTGACCAAATTATTATTCATTTTTAATTCTATTTATCGTTAAGGTTAGTGGTTTTGCTGCTGATATTGACGTCGGCCTTTTTTTTTCATCGAAAAAACTATCGTTTTTTTTTAAAAGAAGAGTGGCTTTGATGTTGACATTGATACAGACGGCTTTCATTTTTATTCTTGAGGGAGTCCCCTCTCAAGGCAGTTATGAAAGTAACCCCGCCCGCCCGCTCGCTCTGTTGTTGCCCTGCACCACACTGTTCGGGTGAGCAGCTGACCCCACTCAGGGCAATTCTGAAAGCGGCCACTGGGAGGCGTCAAAGAGCAAACCAGGAGGAGGTCTTATTTCGCTCTTGAATTTTTGACGGATCGCCCCTCTTTGCTCTGCACTGAGTGTTTGCTCAGTGCTTCACGTGACCGTGAGTTCGTAAACTCAGGGGGGGAAAATAAGGACGCAAAAAGACAGTATCAACAACAACTTGCATTTATATAACAGCTCTCACGCAGGGTGGCGTCCCAGAGCGCTTGAGGCTGGTGGTGCACGACACCGAGCTGGGGGGGGGCGTGGGGGAGAGGTGACTGTAGGAATCATCGAAGAGGAAGGGCGTCCCTCTGTCTCGCGAGATGGCTACCATCAATTTGCCCACCGAAGCTTGTGTTTGGTCAAGCTATCGAAATACACGGGCATTGGAAGGTTTAACTCCATTTGCTTTGTGCATAAATATGTTGGTTTAATGTATTAGGGGTTGGTATTGAGCCAAGAAAGAAGAGGACAATAAAGCAGTGATGTTGCTGATTTTCGTACATTGCAATTACGTTGGGTGCAATTTGTGTCAATGCTTAAGAAGGTTCCGCACACAATAGTTCTCGATGGGCCACTTCCCATTTGTCATCTTAAGAAGGGTATGTCATGTAATAAGACTACAATAGATTCAGCTGTCGTGCATGTGAATGTCATTTGATGTATTTCAATAGCAACAGCAGCTGCGTTTTGGGCGCAGAATCTGGAAAATGGATGATATTAGCTTGTTATGTGATGATAATAATAATAATAATCCTTGCATTTGATATAGCACCTTATTGTGTTGTTGAGATGTCTCAAAGTGCTTCACAGAATAAACTGTGAATAAAGTGGATTTACGGTATATTACTGTGTAATAGGTGGGCAAATTTTGTGGGGCAAAATGTCTGATTTACAATAATAACACACAATGGCTTGTTGAATTTCCAAGCCAACAGCTCCGAATTATTGCTCAATTAAACGCGCAGTAAGTGTCAGAGTCATTATTCTTTCAGACTGAATGTTACGACTCCCTAATGATGGCGAGACACAAAGCCAGGCCCCATCATATTAATGTCAGCCCCAGCCACACCCAAAGCAGATCTTAACGGGGTGAATTGTACCTATAAATTTAACGGAGTGGTTTAAAACTACAGTATGAACCATTGACTGATTTGAACAGCGATCTAATCTCGGAGCACAAGTGAATGCTGTCAATTTATTAAGTGTTTGTTGATCTGAATGCTTGATTCCTTCAATTATGTTGTTAGTTTAGGTGCCCATTACACCCCAAAAGGAATAGGATTATAGAATTCTCAGCACTGAAGGAGATCATTTGATCTGTTGAGTTTATGCTGGTAGCACCTTCTTCATCGGAGTCAATCGGTGTAATCCCAAATCCTGCTCCCCCCCAAACTTATTATATTGTCCGTCTTCAAATGTTTATGCAATCTCTTAAGTGTTGTTACTCTCTCAGCCTTAATTGCTATTTGTGGCAAATTGTTCCATGTTCCAATAACCCTCTGTATGGAAAAAAGTATCTTCTAAACTCCATTTTAACTCCTTCAGTGACTAATTTCCATAACATCTATCCGTCTCTGCATTTCCCTGGTTGATTCACTACTTTCCACAAGCAATGTTTGCCTGGTTCTAGTTGCATAGATATGGCCAGTATTTGAGGATCTCTGTTGATCTGTGTAACCATCTCTTTCTGAAGGATATAATTAGCACAGGATTACATGTTTTTTTGTTGGGAGGCTGTTCCTCATCCAAGATGACCCGGTTATAATGGGGTGTTTTTGGCTCCACATAATTAGACATCTCGTTGAATGGGTCCATGAGAAAAAATGGCCGTCTATACTACTTTGGGTTTGTGAGGTCACCACTCACATCACTCTCATCTTCCTGAGCAGATTGACCAGATTCCTGCACGCACCTTCAGGAAGCCAAGTGGTCAGCTGCAACTATGAAACACTAGTGACAGCATTTGTATAGAGCCCCTCAAACAGGGGAGCATCCCAGAGCATTCAAGGCACAGTAAGGTGATTGCCCTGTATGTACTGTGGGCAATAAAAGGTCTTCCCATCTGTATTTAGGTCTGGGCTGTGTTAATCTTGTGCTCATTGTTTTGTGCTGCGCTCATGGTGCAAGTTCAATGACCTGCATTATCTTTGCTTCTCAGCATTATAAAGACTTGGAACATGTTCTACTGCTTCACTGAAACAAGCACAACTCTGCAAGTATCTCCACACAACTTAGAGCACTGAGTCCCGGAATCATCCTCGCTTCTGTTCTCCGCACTCTATGCTATGTAATGGATGAATGCCATTTGGAAGGTAGGGTACCCAACATTGCACAACATATTCTAAATCTCGTACCTCCAATAATCAGTATAAAATAACATATTTTTACATCCAGTCAGATTCCCTTGAGATGTAGTGGTGGAAGCAAATTCTATCGTAGCTTTCAAAAGGGCATGTGCTTGAAAAGGAAACATTTGCAGGGCTGTGGGGAAAGAGCGGGGTGGGGAGTGGGACTAGTTGAATAGCTCTTTCAAAGAGCCAGCACAGGCACGATGGGCCGAATGGCCTCCTTCAGTGGTGTAAGATTCTGTGACTCTATGGAGACAATTATGAACATGCTGTCTTCATTAACAGTCACCTCCTGGCCTTGAGGAAGTCGCTTTGAATTCAAAACCAAGGGAGCAGACATTCTAATACAACCGTCTACTAACAATTACAACTAAGTTGGTGTGGGGCACTCAGTGGGCTGTCTAGACTGTCCCCAGTGCATTTCAGCCAGTTCTCAGCCGTACAATGCAGCACCGACTGAGCTAATGGCTTCATGCGTTACAGTCTCGATAAAGTGACAGATAAACCACTTTCACAATCCCGGCAGATCCTAATCTAGGTGTAGATTTTCAGCAAACTGCCTTCTGTTTATTCCCGTCGTATTGAAATTCTGATCTAAGCATGTTCTCAGACCAAAGTGATATTTACGGGTTCTGTGGATCATTTGGGCTTATAGGAGCATAGGAACAGAAGTAGGCCATTCAGTCCCTCGAGCCTGTTCCCCCATTCTATAAGATCATGGCTGATTGTACCTCAACTCCGAATACCCACCTTTGCCCCATATCCCTTGATAGTCTGACCTAACAAATATCTAACTACCTCAGTCTTGAAAATTTGAATGGATCCAGCAAGATAAGCAACAGGCTATGTGCTGCTCTGCAACATTAAATGAAATGCCGTTTCTGCCGCTTTACTAAACAATTGTCTTTGATCTCTCCTCACCACTCCATTTCCTTTTTCTTACCTTTTTTTAAACCTTATCTCGGGTTGGGGGTGATGCTCATAATCCTTGCATTTTATATCAGCGCCTTATCACGTCATTGAGCCGTCTCAAAGCGCTTCACAGAATATACTGTAAAGCGGACCGACAGTGTATTTTGTGGGTGAAATGCGGCAGCCAGTTGCACGCAGCAGCGTCCCACAAACAGTCGTGGGTTGAGTGATCAAATTATTATTTTTGAGGGGGATTATTCCCCTAAGGAAAACGATCTGCCAATCGACTAACAAATGGGTTCCCACTTACCGCTAGGTAAAAAGAGGTGTTTGGAGTAAGGAAACTTGCCTAAGATTTTGCCCCAGGCATAATGTTATGTTTTTACGTAGAATAAGTTAGATTCGTAAAACTATTCTTTCCCTCCCATATTCAGATATAATAAGGTAAGCAGTTGTCAGCCTTGTACAAAGATTGCCCTAAATGTCCTACTTATTCTAATGAGAAAACAATGGGCACTGAATTACTCTGAGCTTTGCTGGACTTGCTTGGGGTGACTCTGACTCCTGTTCTGTGTATGGCACTGGTAGAATTCACTGTGAAAACACACAATCAGTGAATTACCATAGGGCCATAAACAGAGCAGAGAAATAACCAGTTTGCAGCAATGGAGAACCAGCTTCTTTTGAGTAGGCGATGACACCCAGATCCCATCTGGAGCAAACAAAACCTGCATCAACAACTAGAGCACAAGATAATTCCATCATCTTAATGCCTAGGGCTTCCCAATGGAATTGAATTGTATTTAGAAGGTACCTTTGTTGCAGAGCTATAATTCCTTGATGACTATGGTTCCTCTGTTGATGGTAAACAGATTTATCAGTAAAGACTTGACTAGTGTCTGCAAGAGTGCACTGTGCTACATACATACAAGAATGTGCTGTGACCTGATACAGAGTGGACTTTCTGTATTTTTTCATTGAAAAAGAATTGACTGGCCTTTTATTTATTTGGGCTCACATCGTGATGTGTCAAAATGCATCATTGGGCCAGTGTTGCACAATCTCAGGGCAATGAAAATGATCCACAGCTCATGCACGCCCTTGCCCAACCAAATCCAAACACATTTGCCAGACACTCGTTTACTAAATGCAACCCGTGATTTTATATTTAAAGGGAATCATTGGAAGGTTTGTCAGGTTACTATGGTCCTCTTTTCGAATAATGCCATGGAATCTTTAACATCCAAATGAACAGGCCGATGGGAACCTCAGTTTAACATCTCATCCGATGGACGGATGAAATAAAACAGAAGCACTGTAAGTCAAAGTGTTTCTGGCCATCAAATACCAAGTGATGTGTGTCAAGAGACTTTAGGTGGTTATCCAGTGGGGTAAATGCATCTTAGTTCAATTGGTTCAGATGACCGTTGAAGAAGTACAAATAAGACATTTGCCTGATGCTGATGACAGTGACAAGTTATACTGGCACTGGTAGAATTCACTGTGAAACTGATATAAAACTGAAATGTAAAGACGACTGCTTGTTTGAGGCTCAACTTTTTATTGCAGTCAATTACTTCAACAAAGGTTGTCTCCCTTTACAGTGCAAGATCTGTTCACATTTTTCAGAAGTTGGAAGAAAGCTTGGGCCATGGTTATGCATGAAGTCACCAACCCCCTGAACTCCCACCAAGTGCATGAGATATGCCAATATATACCAATTTATAAGAAGTGGTGGCAGAGATGAAAGTGGAATGTGTTAATCACTGCACAGTGCAAGAAAGCCACAAAATGCCAAGAAAATATCTATTTGACCAGAGTAAAGGATTACCAAACATTTCCAACTTCTGGAAGAGACATTTAACACCTCTTCAGAATCAGAACAGCCTAGTAAGTATAAAAAGTTGTTGGTTTGTTACTAGTTGCGCACATAATAGCTATAGGGCGAAAACACTACATAAGGCCTTCTTAATCTGTCTGGCAAGATTTCCCATTGCTTATCCAGCTGGGACCACCCTAGCCATTAGGATTTTGGCTTGCAGGGTTAACAGGAGCTGAATGGGATGACTTGATGGCCCCATTGACTGATCTGCCCTTCCAGGTCTTGCCAATAAGTCAGGCTGGTTGTGCTGTCATTCTTAGTCTTAATTGCTAAAAATGTCATCAAATCCTGTGTTCGTGTTATTTTGCTGTGCTTGAGCCAAGGGAATTACTCTGTCAATCTCAGACCCACTATTCCCATTCCCTTAGCCTCATGTCCATCGTCTTAAAATATAAGCATTTTGGAAAATTTGTAATTTCTGTCTTCATTTGGAAATTGTTTTTACAAACTGTGGAAAACTGGATTCCAAATAGAGATAGAAATTAAGAATTTTTTCCCCCAAATTCTGGAAGATCTTAAATTTGAAGACTATTATCTTAAGGACAGGATCACGTGGAACTTCAGACCTATTGGTATCTGCAAATTCTTCCACATTGCCAGAATATGTCTAGTCAAGAGGAATGAATGTAACAATGGCCTTCTTGTCTTCACCGATGAGTTGTCTTTAATTCAGAACTACTGAATATGATCTTGAGACAATTACTATCTCAGATGATAGTGCTGGTCCACAGAAAGGCAAGATGGAACCACCAACATCAGATGTTGAAGGCATATCACTCAGTATCTCCACTGTGCCACCAAACAGCAAGAAGACTCAACCATGTCCCCCCATCTTCAGACGGTTTTCTGTGGGGTACCCCATAGATGTCTGAGCAGAGGCACATCTAAAGATGCTGGTCCTTCAATACCCCAAGCCCCAACCCAGAGCCTGTTGGAGGAGGGTATGTGCCTAATTCATCGAACCATTTGCAATGTTCGTGCCAGGTTGCTGCCTGATAAGACCAAGACTCGTAGCAATACAGTTAACATGACAAGTCAGGCAGGGCACTGTTGGTGGCACGGACATGATGGGCCGAAAGGCCTCCTTCTGTACTGTAACATCTATGATTCTGTAGTGTAGACAGGAAGCTTCACCATTGTGTTCTCTGCGCTGGTGCAGAAACAGCTGTCCTCGTCCACTTGCAATCAACTATCAAGGGCAGTCCATAGAATGAGTGGCTTATTTTATCCTTATCAATGAGTTGGGGGATTTCAGTCATAATCAGTTTCAAATGCAAAAAGAAAACACACTGAAAAAGTGTCCAGAACAGTGAGGCTCTACATTATTGTGCCTTTCCTTGAATTAAAGAAGATTTTCTTCTCGCTTCTTCTCCAAGTGCCTCTTCTACTCCTCCCCACGTGCCAGTTTGTCAACCTCAGTTCATTATCCGGCTTTGAGATGTTCAGCACGTTAACTCAAAAATGCTCTGAGTTCATATCCCCAGGACCCTGCTATCATCAATATATTAATGTAGCAATTAGTAAGATTGATGCTGGATGCAACAGAGAAATGACCTCTTCCAAGTAAACATTGTACTTGCTTTCACTCCCATTTTCTCCATTCAGAATAACGCACTAGAATAATGTGTTGCAAAAAGGGTTTGCTCATATTGTGGCGTGCTACAGTGTAGAAGAAAGTCACCTCTATGTGTTTCACTATTCACGTTCATTTTGTGCTTTGTAGTATGTCAGACAATTTAAATCGTATTAGTTTTAGTCTGTCGGTAAGATCTAATCTTTCTCTACACTTTATCCGTTTATTGTTTTAATCAACGTTTTTAATCCACAAGCATTTGCTGCCATCTCAAACCGACAATGGAAATATTGAATTGACATCGATGCTTCTTAGATTATCTATAATTTCCCACACAGTCATAACTGGGTGTAACATTTGACGACACCTCTCTTGCATTTGTTGAACCTGCCAGTGCTAAGCCACTTCGGAGATCAATGAGCTCCTGTTTGTCTATGTTGACAGCAGTTAACTGTGGAGTGTGGGCATTTAGGATAATATTTCACAAGCCAAAAAGATGATAATTCATGTTATATTCTTGCTTGGTTCTAGTAATCTTTAATAATAATCCTTTCATTTGACGTAGTGGCCTTATCGCATTTTTGAAACGTCTCAAAGGGCTTCACCCGACATGTATGTTGGCTGCTGTATTAGGTGAATATTGTGCACGGCAATGTCCCACAAACTGCAATGAAGTCATGACTCATTTTTTTAATCTGGGAAATTGTTGACAAAGGACACCAGGAGAGAATCTCCCTTCTTTTCAAATCAGGAAATGGGATCTTTGATATCCACTTGAACAGGCAGATTGGACCTCATTCGAAGGACATTAATGTCTCATTCATAAATACAGCACCTCTGATAATGCACTATATTGGAATGGCAGTCCAGACTGTGTGTTCAGAGTCTCTCTATGTGCCGTTTGAACCTACAACCTGCCATCTGCCTATCCAAGTGGATGTTGAAGAATACCAGTAGCCAATAGCAGGAGCTAACCCTTTTATCTGGGCAATACTCCTTCCACTTTTTCCCTCTAGATCTTTACGGTAATGAAGTGATTCAGATTACAGTGTCTAGTTTGAACGAAAAGCTGAACCAATTTCTCTGGAAAACCATTTCTTACCTTCGCTTCCTCCCGCCGGTCAAGAGCAAAACAAGACAACAGCTTGCATTGATATAGTGCCCTTCATGCGGTGCAGAGTCTCGGAGCGCTTAGGGTTAAGAGAGAACAAGGAGGGTTGGCGATTCAACGAAGAACCATTTTGAAACGGAATGGCATTGCATTGTGGAAGCAAAAGATTGTCTTCTTTGCCCATTTTGGCACTAGCACATTTTTGCTTTTGTATATGACTGTTGAGCAATTATGTGTAGTGCCAATATAGGAAAAGGAAGCCCCTCAGCAGCCATTGATTGGCCAGCAACAGAGCACGTCTCCAGGGGGCAGCACTTTTAGATGAGAGGAGAGGAGAGGATGGTGCGTCATTGATGATCGAGGAGTGTCCATTCTGCCTCTCAGCCTTCTGGTCTTGATTTTTCTTTAATAAAGAAGGACATATGGAAAGGCCATTTTTTGGCAAATCAATCCTGCTTTCTCCCCAGAATATACACAACTAACCCTACCTTGGATGCCACCACCTACTCTCTCTCTCTCTCTTTCTCCTGGATGCTAATGTTCGACATAGGGACATAAAACATCTGAATATTTCTTCCCCACCTCCCCATCCCCATCTCTCTACTTGCACCCATCCATACACATCTCCTCTTCCTCTCCCAGTCCCCAGCAGTGGAGGGACCATCATTGTCCTGTGGAGTGTGTGTGTTGTTCATCTCAGTCTGTACCTGTTCTTCTCTCATTCACCTTTGTTTCCTTTCTGGTGAGTATTGATTGTATCATATGTTTGTCGTCTGATCTGATCTCGCCTTCTATCCAGTGACCATTTTGTCTTTGAGCTAGCAGCGTACTCTCACCTGGTATTTTTCCTGTTAATCGAGGGCTTGTTTGATACCGTTGATGTTTCTTCTTGCATTCCTTGAAGATCGAGCTAGTTTGATTTTCCGTGTTGATGTACTGTATTTGGTGTTGAACAGAATGGTAGAGCTGTCAGCTGGGAGGCTTTAGTGCATCTCTTGCCCCCCTGGAAGTGATACTTAAGAGCAGGGTACTGTGAGGACTGTTGCTCCCTGACTAGTTGCAATGCTCTCTGACATACAGCAGGCTGTGGCTGAGAAGACGATAATAATAATACTTGCACTTGATACGGTGCCTAATCACGTCTTCGGGAGACATCTCAAAGCGCTTCACAGAATATACTGTCAAGTGGGCGAAACGCAGCAGCCAATTGCGCACAGTGGTGTCCCACACACAGTTGTGGATTGAGTTACCACATTTTTTTTAAGGGATTATTATCCCCGGAAAAGCGATCCACCAATCGACTAACAACCGTGTTCCTACTTGCTGCTAGGTAAACAGAGGCGTGTGGAGTAAGGAAACTCGCCTAAGGTTTTGCCCTGCCTGGGAATCGAACCCGGGTCCTCTCGCTTGCGAGGCGAGTGCTCTAACAAATACGCTACAGGAACTTCACAAGTGGGCTGTGGCTGAGGAGATGGGCTGTCCGGCTGTGTTTGGCAATGGTAGAACTCACACTGGTGAGATAGTGGGATCCGGTGGTTCTAGACTTGCCAACTACAGCCTGGGAGCAGAGTTTCTCCCGCGTCTGTACCCGGGGGCGAGCGGAGTGGAGCGGTGGGCTTGGTGACACTCTTTCTGTTCTGAGTTGATGCGAGTTTGAATCAATGCTGTCCTTTACTCTTGCCAACAAAAATATCTGAAGCCACGCACGGACAGGGTTCACGAGGCAATGATAAACGTGCAACAGAATCAATGTTGCATGAGTGTTGTGTGACGATCTTAGGCCAAAGCCATCTGTTTACAGACACGGTACAAGAGACACTAAAAGTAGGGTAGCAGAGAGACAGAGAAACACAGAGAATCTGACACACAGGAGACAAACACTGAGAAAGGCAGGGCCAGCAGAGAGAGGGAGGGAGAGACTGAGAGGCAGAACAGACGAGAGAGAGAGAGTGAGAGAGAGAGAAAGACCGAGACTGAGAGAGACAGACGCAGGAGAGAGAGTGAGACTGAGAGAGAGACTTGAGAGAGACCGACGGGAGAGAAAAGACTGAGACGAGAGGTGGCCAAAGGGGAGAGAGAGAGAGAAATATTCAGACGCAGGAAAGGAAAGAGACTGAGAGGCAGACATACGAGAGGGAGAGACAAAGAGAGAGACTGGGAGGTAGGCACAGGAGATAAAAGGAACACACGCAAATGCAACGGAAGCCACACCTATCCACAGAGAAAAGCGGAGGCAGGCACGCACATACATGCATGAACTTACCTGCATTCTGCAACCAGAGAAACCCCACTATGAACAATTGTGCAGTCCCGGTGATCATTCATTTGCAAATTAAAATGTTGTCTCGTGATAACAGCAAAAGCTCACAGATGTGAATTAGTCATGTAAAATACAAGCGTACACAAGCGGTCACTGGAGAAATTACTCACAAGAGACTTGCAGAAAACTGCAGTGTGTAAAAACGTATAAAGGCACACGTGCACACAACATCAATTTCTATTTTATATGGTGCCTTTCACATTAGGAGCACATTTTAAAGCACCTGATGTGAAAGGCACTGCATATGTAAATATAAGTAGTTGTTGTTCTTGCACTAACATAGACAAAGCCAATATTTCCCATGACCCTTTGAAGAGGCAAAGTCCTGTGCTATCTCCTGTCTTGAGTTATATTTGCAGTGACAGAATATGTGAAAATCTCACAAATTCCAATGTCTTTGAGTGTTGCCCATATCTGGATTAAAAAATTGGTTAGAATTCCGTCTCTTATTTTCTCTTACTGTTCAAAGCAGAATCTCACTCTCAAAAGATTACTGAGGTTTCATCTATCAGACTGATGGTATCTACTGTTCTTTAAATACATAGCTTCTCTATCGAGGCCCTTTCAAAATAGTGTTGCTATATGCACTATCACCTTTGGAAATGTTTTGATAGGAGTGTTTGACCACCAGAAGCTCTTTGAAAGGGAATAAGAACTGCATAAATAATAAAGATTATTATTATTATTATAATAAAGCTGGCTTCCGAATCAAGACTAAATTTAAGATTTTTCTACAATTCTGCATGACCTTAGCTCTTCAGACAATATGTATAGAATCACAGGATCAGACCAGGTAGAGGGAAACTTTTTTTGGGTCAACTGGATATCTGACACACAGAAACTCATCATTATATTTACAAGTTCCCCCAACCCAACAACTGATAATTCCACATACATCATGTAAGGACAGCATGTGGGGTGGGATGGGGAATGGGGATAGTCTGATCAAAAGCATATTTGATGCTTGAGGAGAAAGTTTAAAGGAGCAATGGCTATAGTCACTTGTTTGCAACGGTCAATTTGAAAGACTGTATTTTCTACACATTTCAAACCACTTTGGATAAAACTTACAAATGACTTCTATTTTGTGCTCCACAGGGTGTCTTCAGAGAGACTATTGGAGGAGACCCTTCTGTCCATTACCAAGGCAGATGAAGGGACTGGTTTGTGTGACTCAAACAGACACTCCCTTGCCAAATACATCCAGAGTCAGAGAAGAAGTCTTGCTGTGTAGGTAAAGCTCAGGGAAAAGGGAAGGGTAGAGACAGTGAAGGAGCCCACAGTAATCTGAGGAATAATAATATCTTTGACATGATCAGAAAAAATTGTTATCCACCAAATATCGTGTCCACCAACATTTATAGCTCACTAGTTTAGGATTTTGGGGATTTACTTACACAATCTGACCTTTTAGAAACATAATAATAATCCTTGAATTTGATTTAGCATATTATCACGTCTTCGAGATGTCTCAAAGCGCTTCACAGAATGTACCGTAAAGTGAACTGACTGTGTATTTTGTGGCGAAATGCGGCAACCAATTGGACACAGCAGCGTCCCACAAACAGTCGTGGATTGAGTGACCAAATTATAATTTTTTTCAAGCGATCTCCCAATTGATTAACAACCGGGTTCCTACTTACTAGTAGGTAAACAGAGAAATGTGGAGTTAGGAAACTTGCCTAAGGTTTCGCCCTGCCAGGAATCGAACCTGGGTCCTCTTGCTTGCAAGGCAAGCGTGATAATCACTACGCTACAGAACAGGTAATTTTCCCCTGATTTGGAAATGCCTCATGTCAATGGTGGCAGGACAGAGCAGTCGTTGACAGTGTGTTAGCTGAGCAATGCCTTGTACCAATACTGATGCCAACCTGTAGGCAATACCAACACCTTTTGCCAAACTCTGATTCAGATTTCCTCAATCAAACTAAAATCAGAGCAAACTTTTATAGAGGTCGATGATTAAACACTGCGGTTTTGTATAGCACTGAATAAAATTCTATTTGGAATGACTCATCCATCAAGCACTGGAATTCTGAATGAAGATGACTAGTCCCAAACGCACTGACACTGGGCTGTTAAGCTCACAGTTCGAGTCCTTGGTTTTATAATTACGGCGAGGAGATGAGGTAAGAAAGAAGCTGGAGAGGAAGCAGTGATCGAATGAGCGTGTATTCTGGGTAAGAATCCATCCATCCTACTTATTTTTCCCACAAAATCAACCAGATTAACCTGGCCGACTGGAAAAGTATCTCACTCAGCCTCCGACTGGCTCCCAAAAGGGCTCGAGATTCTGCTGTAAAATAAGGGTAGCAATCCGTGGGGGAGGCTCGTGAGCAAATCACGAGGGGGGTAGGAAGGGGTGGCTCAAGAGAGAAGGTCAGGGGGCCTCGGGAGCCAATAACGGGGGGTCTCGGGATATATTCAAGTTGGTGGGGGGGTGGAGCGCAGAAGCCAATTGTAAGGTCTCTGGCAGACAATGACCGGGGGGGAGGGGGGGGGTTGTCAATGACTGGGGGTGGGGGGGTGGCCCAGGAGTCAATCGGGGGGGAGAAAGGGGGCGATTGGAAGCCAATTATGTGGTCACTTGGGGAAATTTCCTGAATTCCCGTATAGCCAGTCCGCTGCTGATTCACTATTTTTACAAACTTTAACCGGACTTGGTGTGTGTGTGTGCGCGCTGGTGTGTGTTGTTGCCTATTTTAAATGTCTGTACGTGTTTAATAAAGCCAAAACAAAAGACAATTTTCGATTGTGCCAAAAGTGTGAGATTTTCTTGTGTCTTTGTATCGGGGACTGATCTTAATTCCTTAAATTTATTACCAGCTGAGTCATCGGAAGAGCATTATTCCCTATTATTATTATTATTATTTATTTGGGGAGTGGTGGGGGGAGACAAAATATGAGAGGTAGAAAGAAAAGAGTGTTGCCAATAAGAGAGCAGTCATATTGGTGTGAGACATGTGGAGATTGGGTGCAAGAGTTGCATCCCAAATGGGTAGAATGTCAGCTCCATGATGGCACAGCATATAATAATAACAATAATAATAATAATAATCCTTGCATTTGACATACATACAGTGCCTCATCACGTCATTGAGATGTTTCAAAGCGCTTCACAGAATATGCTGTAAAGTGGATTGACGGTGTATTTTGTGGGTGAAACACGGCAGCCAATTTGCGCACAGCGGTGTCTCACAAACAGTCGTGGATTTTTTTTGTTTGGAGAGATTATTACCCCTGGAAAGCACTCCGCTGATCGACTAGTAACCAGGTTCCTACTTACTGCTGGGTAAACAGAGGCGTGTGGAGTAAGGAAACTTGCTTAAGGTCTTCTCGCTTGCGAGGCGAGCGCGCTGATCGCTACGCTATGGGGTCTCCAGTTTTCCCGAGCTTGGTCATGCTGTTAGGAGAGAAGATTGATCCAAAGCCTGGCAGAGAGAGAGGGAGGTGGGTAAGGTGGGATGCATGAAATTCTCTTGGAGCTCCGGTTCGCAGACTCTTAAGCATGGTGACGGGTTCCTCGTGTGTCAGACACCCTGCTGACCAACAAAAAAATGCACTAAAGTATTCATCCTTGCCTCAGTCCTCACCTGTATTTGCTCTAATTTTTGTTCCAGCAGTGCAAGTGCTGCATTGCACTGTCCCCTGATTTTTGAATCTATATATAACAATTATTATTGATATCGCATCTATATAGAATCACCGGTGTCAATATGACATTTTTGACACACTCACACCACACACACACACACACAACACACACACCATCAATTACAACGCAAATTTACATTTATATAGCGTCCTTCACCACAGGGAGAACCTCCCAAGATGCTTGTCAATCCCGGCTTGGAACCTAAACTGGAGGTGAGACCTGAAGTGGGTGTGGAGGGTAAAGATGACCGAAAGCGCAGTCACAGTGGTAGGTTTTGAGATGGACCATAAAAGAGATCACAAACACGAATACAGACATTTACTGAGAGAAAGCGATTTCAACAACAACCACAACAAATTGCATTTACAGAACACCTTTCACATCGGGAGGATGTCTTGAGTCACTGAACAATGAAGTGTTTGCATCCGAGTTGTGGTGGGTGGGGAAGGGGGGGGGGCGGTTGGTGAGGTAGAGGGGTTCCAGGATGGAGTTCCAGAGGGTGGAGGTTTAAAGGCTGAAGGGCTGACTGCCGATTCAACTGTGATGTTCTGCATAGTAAGATAACTTCCGGTCATTCAATGGCCAGGCTCCCGGCTGAAGAACAGCCACGTGGGTGAGGGAGAGCCAGTAACACTCAGTGTCTGTGGAATTGAACCTTCAAGAAAGAATGGAATCAAAGAGAAAGAAGCCAAAAAAGGCGGAAAAAAAAGTTCAATAAATCGGGTTCATCTGGTAAGAGATGGAGCTGGAAATATTGATCCTCGTGTTTCATTTAAATTTACTTGGTTAGGGGAGTAGAAAGAAGGGGTTCCAAATGGTTTGGATATCCAGAACAACCCTGAACTCAATCAATCTCAGGTGGTGTATTCAATAACTCCAAATGGTACACAAATAGTTCATGGCAAACTGCATGTAATAAATAAATAATCCTTGCATTTGATATAGCGCTTTTCATGTCTTCGAGACAGCGACAACAACAAAATTACATTTATAGAGCGCCTTTCAGGTCGGGAGGACGTCCAAAGCCCTGAACAGTCAGGTGTCGGGGCTCGAGCATGGGGGAGGGGTGGTGTAGGGGTGAGGAAAGGCAGAGAGGTGGGAGGGCGACCAAAGGCACGGTCGAAGAAACTGGCCTTGAATGAGGCAAGGGAGGAAGCGAGGTGAAGGGACCGTGGGATGGAGTTCCAGAGTGTGGGGGCAGCCTGGCCACTGATGGTAGGGCGGGTCGGGCGGGAGACATGGAGCAGACCGGAGCCTGCTGAAGGGAGGGAGCGGGCAGATTGGTAGGGAGTCAACAGATCAGAGAGGTAGGAGGGGGCAAGGCCATGGATGGCCTTGAAAGTGAGGATGAGGATCTTGAACTCGATCCTCTGGGGGATGGGGAGCCAGTGGAGTCGGACGAGGGAGGGAGTGATGGGGTCGCGGAGCCTGGTGCGTGAGAGTACAGGAGCTGCAGAGTTTTGGATGATCTGTAGCTTGTGAAGGGAAGAGTTGGGAAGGCCGATGAGGAGGGAGTTTCTGCAATCGAACCTTGAGGTGACGAATGTGTGGGTGAGGGTTCCGGCAGCCTGAGGGGAGAGGCAGTGGCGGAGTCTGGCAATGTTGCGGAGGTGGTGGAAGGCAGCGCCGGTCATGGCGCGGATGTGGGGGAGAAAGGACAGTTCAGGGTCAAACAAGACACCCAGGTTCCTGACTGGCTTAGTGAGGTTGATGCTGCCAGTGCCCGAGGTGCGGAGGTGCTGGCGCAAGCCAATCAAGAGGACAACAACAACAATAACAAGAACAACAACTACTTGGATTTACATAGCGCCCTCCACGCCGGACGGCGTCTCAAAGCGCTTTACAGTAACGGATCCCGGGACCTCGGGATGTTGAGTTGGAGAAAGTTGTCCCTCGTCCAGGACAGGCAGTCGGTCAGGACCCCAGTAGTCCTAGAGTTGAGGGTGGAGGCAGAGACGTCTCAAAACGCTTCACAGAATGTACTGTAAAGTGAATTGACTGTATATTTGTGGGCGAAACGCAGCAGCCAATTGCGCACAGCAATGTCCCACAAACAGTCGTGGTTTGAAGTGACCAATTTTACTGGATGTGCAGTTTTTAGGCAATATAAATAAATAACCAATAATATATTCAGGTGTATTTAGTAAGAGATGGAGCTGTAAACTGTCATTACATCTCACCCACAAAATACATAGTCAATTAACTTTACAGTATATTCTGTGAAACGCTTTGACATCTCAATGACTGATAAGGCACTATATCAAATGGCAAGGATTATTATTTATTATTTAATCAACCTTGCATTTGATATAGCACCTATGACGTCAAGAATGCTCGAAAGTGATTCCCAAAAAGTGTCTATAAAATATAATGACTGTATCTGTAGGCCAGCACAGTAGCCAATTTTATGCACAGCAATGCCCCCACAACAGCCATGAACGGGTGAATGATCAGTTTTATCTGGTGATCTTGCTTTTCGAACAACCTGCAGTATCTTTAACGTCCACCTGAACAGGCAGACGGGACCCTGGTTTAATGCCACATCCAAAGGACGGGATAGGTGACGAGATCGACAGGGCGCCCCCGGGCAAAATTAACAATATTGGGATATAACTCGAGTTTTTTCTC